>NC_060887.1:5840075-5947884 GCF_014805685.1 Silurus meridionalis | reverse complement strand
CTATTTATCCCATATCCCAACTCATGTAACCTGTTTACTCCAAGTATAATTAACATAATATACTAATAAATAGAGTAGAATAGGGTCAGACGGGGACTACAATTTTAATAATCCTTGCAGCCGTGGCATGTTTTATCTGTTGTGGAATTCCTTGTCATTGTTTAGACAATACGTACAGCTCCCAGTGTATAAAATTACAGGTGAAGAGTCTTCTACAGAAAACATCTCCACAGATATGGATCAAAACATCTATGTGGATTTGGATGGAGGGATTATGGCCCTAGTCAATTAGAAAAAATGACTGTAACAAACGTCTCCTTATAACTAAAAGCACTAAACCCTTTCTACGCTTCAATTCTGATTCTTTGATTATATCGTATAAATCATGTTGTTGTTGTGTGTATTTTATGCTGTGTGCAGGAACATAGCAGCTGGTCACCATAGGACGCTTCTGAAAGTTATCCGTCTGCATCAATGCACATGTGCCTACATCAAAGCATGTGCTGAGGGGTATCGCTTCGACTTTGACACCTTTAGAGGTCCCTGCAATGCTTGCTATGCCCTTGTGTCCATTTTTTTAAAGCATTGCTTGTGGTGCCTGCAGCAGCCCACCTGTCCTCTAGGTGAATGGTGTCGTAATGGACCCCGTAAATGGTTCAGGTTTCCTCCAGAAAAGGAAGAATTCGTTTGGGAAACTGATGTGGACCGGTTCAGACCGGTGATGGACATTCTGCACCACTCTGACATGTTCTCCCCAGATGGAATGTGGCTAGATTCCATCCAGAACTCTGTCTATGATCTTCCTGCTGGACTTCAGCTGATCACCCGTATCTATTATGTGCGTAGGGCTATTACCCTTGCCCAATCGTTTGGAGTTACTGCCAGCTCAGTGGGTGCTCCGAGAACTCACAGTTTTCTGTTCACGGGCTTCGTCATGCAAAGCACCTTTGTAACGTACTACACCATCACCTTCTGTGGCTATGTTCTATGGACAACTGAACCAGCGAAACATCGTGATTGGAATTGTCGTCCTATCCTTTGTCACATATTTCACACAGTCAGAACAGACTCAATGATATTTTCATCGAGACGTCACAGTGGTGGTTACAGGTATCACAGTGGGGTGTGGTCTGCACTGCAGTCTCACCGTTCTATATCTGCTCCCCTGCCACACTGGATCAGACGACTATCGCCATTCCATAGTTAAGCCACTTTGCACTGGACTGCATCAACTTTTATTTTCTTATGTTTTCACATTTGTTAGTTACTTGTACAATCACGACTGAGGAGGAACTTGGTGGTGAGTCCACTGTCGTGCCCCTGGTGGGCAGAGTGGGAATTTTACATAAAATTTGGTTGCTGTCAGGGTTTTTCGCCCACTTCCAGTTCATCATGTTGTGATTAGGCTTATCCGTTGACGCTTTTTTTTTTTTTTTTTTTTTGGATTTTGCTCGATTTTTTGCTAAGATTTTTGTCTTATTTTGATTTTTTGTCTGTTTCATTTTTTTAGTTATAAATATATAAATAAATTAAATTATTTTTCTGTTATGTTTGTTAATGGGTTAAAATAGATGTAAGCATAGAGTGTGAGACTAATTAATAAGGGAGTGATGGATCTAATCCTCCTTATCTAGGGTGTGACCTAATAATTAGTATAGTATATTTAATCAAAATCATGTAACCTGTTTACTCCAAGTATAATTAACATAATAATAATCAGTTAATAATAAATAGAGTAGAATAGGGTCTGGCTAATGTTATGAGTGTGTAGGAGAAACAAAAACAACGTACAAGGCAGACTTAAGCATGTTTATTGGGAAAGAAGAGTTTGTGGGCCATTGCTGCTGCAGAAGACATGGGTGAGCAATCAGGATCAGACTCAGGGGAAGAAATGGGAGGATAATAATAATAATCAGGTGAGAGAACGGGGGAAGTAGGAGAATAATCAGTAGGGGACCATCGGCATGACCTGAGAGGGTTGGCTAAAAAGAACTGATTAGTTCCCCTGGAATGACCCATTAATTCAAACAGCATTGTGTGATTACAGTAATTTCCGGTCTATTAAGCACACTCAAATATAAGCCACACCCACTGAATTTGACAAAGATTTTTATTTAGAACATAAATAAGCCGCACCTGTCTATAAGCCGCATTGAAACTAATGAACTTTACACAGGCTTTTATGAAAGACAGTGTCTGTTACATGGCTTGTATCTAAACAGTAGCCTACCAAGAAAGTCATTGTTCACTGTCTTTCTCCTTCCTTTCACAACTATTTCTCTCGAGAGTTTATCTTTGCATCGTCGTGCGTTTAAAAATCACCATCGGTGAAGCTTTTCTCCCGATGCCGTGCAGCTCAGAACACAGGTGAAGAGTGTTTTCATGCCCGGTTGTTTTCAGCGTGATTATTGATTCTCCTATCCTGTAGACAGTGCGAGTGAGAGGCAGGTCAAACGTCAGAGGAACCTCATCCATATTTATGATGTGGTGCGGCCCGATTCAGTGGGAGGGCACCCGATTTAATATAAAGAATTTCATTGGTTCACCTGAACCCGTTCGGCAATTTCATTGGTCTAATGTTATGGGGCTCAGTTTGGCTTGAATCTTGTGAAACTGGAAAAAACCCAGGAAAAATTTATATATTAGCCACTTCATTGTTTAAGCTGCGAGATTCAAAGCGAAGTAAAAAAGTAGCGGCTTATATTCCGGAAAATACGGTAGTCTAACAGTAGTTAGTGAACAACGTTAAACCAGATAAACTACCACCTCTCAGTAGTTTGCTCCAGCTCATTTCTCAGAGCCTGTAACTTTGGTTTGAGCGGCTTCCTTTCACAATCAAGATTTAGGAAGAAAACCTGGATGAACTCAAAAAAGCCACTTAACTTCTCAGGGTAGCTCAAATGTAGAGCGTTCATAAGCCCAAACTAAATTACAAGTGAATCAGTCCAAAATCTTTGGGGCATTACAACCTGATCCTCAAAGATGATTGACACATGGCGAGTGTTAAAGAAAACACCACGTCTTTATTCACCACTGACACCAGAGCCACTGCTCCCTCCTGGGCTTCCAACTCATCCTGGAATAAGAATACATGCTCAGTGAGTGTGTGTGCAAATGTACATCTGCCACTTGGAAAAACAAATTACAGTAGTAGCTCAGGTTACAAGTTTAATTCGTTCTGGGAGCGAGCTCGCAACCTGAAACGCTGGTATCCTAAAAAAAATTTCCCATAAGAAATAAAGGAAATTCACTTGATGCGTTCCACAAGTCCATAAATACACATATACACACGATTTTAAAGGTTTTGTAATGGTAATTGTTGTACAAATTTTAACCCCTAACATCGGAAAGGAAAAATATTTTGCTCAAAATCTTTGCTTGCAGGCCGATGCAACACTCGTAACCCAATACAAAATTTATTACAAATGTTTTCTCGTATTCCAATTTGCTCGTATTTAAAGTTTCTCGTGACCCGAGGTTCTACTGTATGTAAAACATTTTTTTATATTATACCATCCATGGTTTTAAATAGAATAATATCAGAAAGATCATTTTTAGATATAAATTTCTGAATCATTATTGTATTATTATAATCAAATTCATAGTCATTACCGGCATTCTGTAACTTAGTATTTTTAACATTTTAAATGAATAAAAGAGATTTATGGGATGTTTTATTGCTCTTTGTTTTTCTGTATAATGGGGTGCAATTGTAGTCTGAATGTTTTTACCACTGTTTATAGCAATGTTTACCTCAGAATATTTAATAAGGTAATTGTACTTGCAGATATGTAAAAAGAAAATAACAATACCTCGCAAATGTTGAAGATCTGTGAGGAGTCCTCCTTTAAGTAAAGTGAAAGGCCTGCCAGGGCTCCTGTTCTGGATACATTGATGTCCTTTTTGTCCTTTTGCAGAAACAAATACATTGCACAAAGATCTCAGGGTTGAGTGTTCACATTTACTTTAATGTAATGCAATGCACTTAAAATATATTTACATGTTCGTCATATGCCATCAAAAAGTCTTCCATCTTCTCACCAAAATATCCTATTTTCCTCTTTTTATACAGTTTCAGAAACTGAGGTGTATATTTGTCAAGAGCAGCATAGAAAGAAAATGGCAGATTTTGATTTGTTATCCTGTGAAATTAGCTGTAAAGCTGCATTGGGAACAAAAGGACATACAAATCAACAATCCATATTAAACTAAGACTTTTTCCAGCTCAAGCAGTGCTGCAAAGACGAGTGACACTATGTGGTCCTAGTAACAGTTTTTTTACTTACTGGAGCTTCACAAAAGTGTGCAGGACATCTATCTTTTAGTTCAGCAATTGAAGGAGCTGAATTTAAAATTTCTTCATGCCTGAGAGAAAGGTGTGTTGCATATGCTGATGGATGAGAGTCATGTCTTTTCATTCTACAGCTTTCTTGAACTGGTCCATCATCTCAAGCCTCTTGGTTTCCAAAATGCCCTTAGTCTGTCCACAGGGATAACTGGGAAGAAAATTAATTTCCCCTCTTCTGGGTCATTTGATGTTGGCCCTGGATGCTAAACCTTCTGGATTTGTCCTGCTTTACTTTCCTTCATTCACAGCAACACCCTTTATGTCAGCCCTGGTCAGTTTGGTCCTGTAGTTGCCCATTTTGAAGCATAGGCTGTTCTTCCAACCCTCATAACCTGTTGTAGAACCTTTTCTTTTAGACAGGGGTGCTTGAATAGTAGAATTTCTGCAGCCTTGCCAATCTGTTTGGAACTAGGATAGGCTTTATGCTTATACATTTCAACAGCCATCACATCAAGTATGTTGTGTTTTTGATTCCTTGTCAGCTTTAAAGTTTTCCCTCTGTCAAAAATGCAACGTTGCCTTCTCTTAAAGTGTACTCGATCTCATATGAGAATGGGGGAACAACAAAGACCTCTGGCTAACGGCTAAAGTGCTCTGGTGAATCTACTAATCTATCAGACAGTAGCATTGTGTCGTCTAAACTGGAAGAACCAGTTTAACTAGTCTAAAAGTCGCTCGGGAGGCTAGGTTCTCGATATTAACTAGATTGCGTAGTGCATTGTCAAACTCTGTTTCTTCAAACTGAAGCTGAAAGTAAAAATTCAACTTCTTTAACTTCAACAATGAGGCCATGTACATTCTCAGGACGAGAGGGCAAAATCAGCCTCTCAGTGTTGTCATCATCTAGAATGACCCTCAGTTTCAGTACATCAGCCACTCTAATTGTACTGTATTGAGGAGAATTGTAACATGACCCTTAAATATCAATATATGTATGTTGCCCTTATTGTTAGAACACAGGTTCTCAATTACTCATCATTTTCATTAATGCATACCCAGTTCTCATGTTAAAGTATTGCACAAAGCTGATAAATAAGCCACAGCATTTAGAAAAATGTTTGGCATTCTGGGGAATTATAAATATAAACAGCAGCAATCGGTCAGCTTCGATCAGGAAAGAACTTAAACATATCACAATATTCCTTTAAGGTCAACTTAATGTAAACTTTTAAAACACTTTGCATATGTAAGAATGTACTCTTACATTGAAATAATATATACAAACCAAATAATCCTCAAAACACACACCAATGTGTATAAATCAATGTGAAATACACATTACCTATCACTATGTTGACCTTTGTGTCCAGGAAGGTGATTACTAGAGTTTACAAATGGTCCAAACAGATGCTTATTGTTTATCAGTTGTTGTAAAAAAAGGTAGAGGACAGAGTTTGTTATGGTTCTGCTTTTTCATTCAGACACTGGAATAAAATGCTGATATTTTATAGGTGAATAATGGCATTAGGTCTGTTAGCTGAAACACAAATTTCACTGTATGACCTTTGATTGTATTTTCTATGAGCTCATATGATTTTAAATGCTCAACATACAATGTTTCATAGTCTTTGAGTAAAAAGTAGATATTGTCTTTAATGAGTAATGTGTTTGTGATCTCTTTAAACTCAGGGAAGGCACCACGAACACCAGTTTCTTATCACTACATTTTTGTAGTTATGAGTATTATGAACAAATTTTTGAACATGTTATGCTTCCCCTCAAATCACATAGTCCAGAGATGCACCTAAGGACCAAAGCACTTTATGAGATGGTATAATGCTCAATATAATGATGCTTTCGTCGTAATCGTAAGCTGGGCAAGACTACTTGAAGTAGCTGCCTTTGATCTGAAATGTTACAAGCCATGTACTGAATAGTTTCATATGTGAAAGTATGAGACACAGCAAGTTCTACTATCTTCCAAATCCATTAGTAGTTCCCAAAATGTATCACCTTATGGGATTTTGAACCCAATAAGAACAGGCAGCAGTCTAAGAAGAGTGTCGTTCTCATGCCCATTCCCTCCAATTGTTCCACCATCGACAATATTTTGTGGAATTGGGTGAGGATGGTCAACCTTATCTGAGTGCTGGAAGGGAATTAAACCTTAATCAAACCTTTTAAACAATGTGCCAACTCCACAGGAACAATATCTTCCAGCAGGTCATGTAAGATATCATGTGGAAATCCTGTGACAGGGTGCTAATAGGATAGATGATCAGACAGAACACAACTGTGTTTTAAACCATAATTACAATCACTCTCATTGTTTTGTATTTTTCAACAAGTTGTCCTTGCTGAACTACCAGCAATTTCATATGAGTTTTGCATTTCTGTTTGAAGGGCGAGACAAAATCTGAAGAAATAATTCGATCTGAAACTCTCACTGAAACCAGCTAGCCCATGAGCAGCAGGGTGATCAGCTACAACAGAATAAACTGTGCCTTTTAGACAGTCACCAGATGTTTCAATGTAAATACCCACTGCTTTTAGAGTTTTTAAGTCTATTTTTGTCTATTTTTCTGTATGTCCCCAGATGATTTGCAATTTCAAAATCATCAACATATTATTATATAGAAATATTGCTCATTTCTGACCATTAACTGATAATAGCAAAGTTCCTGGTGGTATGAGGCATCGCTGTATGATGAATACTGTCCAGGTGACTGTGGAGTGGTTGCTTGAACTTTCTCAAGTACATCTTGTTTTTTAAGCAACAACTGCAAAGATGAGATAATTGGCACATACATAAAGGTAGACTGTGATGACTCATTAATGTTCTCTACAGGTTTAACTAATGGAAAGTTTTCCTCATAATTGAATTTTCTCCATTTAGCTGTTGCCCCTCAGATGTCACGGACTATCTGACACTGGCTGTACAATTTCACTTACAAGTTGATCAGTATGTGGAGATTAGTTTTTTTTTTCAGTCTATTATATACAGATTCTCTTACAAAAGGTTCTGACAGTGAAAACAATATGCTGGATGATTTTCTGTGTTGCCCTCTGTGACACATGGAGAATAGTTTGCATTTTCAAGATGAATGCAGCCGAATTGTACTGCTCTCCTAATCCCTTACTGCTACTATTTATGTATTTATAAATGATAATAAAAAAATGTTTTATGATGTACACATTTTTTTCAAAGGAACTTCAGCATCTATGGATGATGTAAAGCCCATAGTTTGTTCTTTCAAAAGAGATGTAAATTGTGTATGTAGCACACTGTTGTCAGGAACTTTTACAATTGAAAGTCAGGAAGGTCATTTTCAGCTGTGAGGCCCAAAAGTGGGGCTGAAACCGAACAGGGTTCAAGAAACTGGGTTTATTTTCATATAAGTAACAGTATTTAGTTCAGTAAACTTAAGTTCATTTAAAGGAGAATTCAGTGCTGTTTAGTTCAGTAAAGTCTTCATTTAATCCAAAACTATTCAATTCATTAAGTTCAATTATCCTCAAATTAATATTTTTACATTCAATAAAAACAAATCATCCAGTTTTCATTGATGTTTATTTAGTGAATAATAATAAACAATTAGTTTCACTCAGAATGACATTTTATTTTTCAATAAGTAGTAAAAATTTATTTTTTATAAAACTCATCTGAAGCATAAAGATAAAAATGCACCAGTTGGTTAAAAGAAAACATTTAAAAGTAAAACATTTATTCCAGTTTTACATCTTTATTATTTCCTATAGTGTCCATTTACTGTGTAAATGTAGATCAAAATACAGAAACAACATGAAAAGCGAAATACAATTATTTAGCAAAATTAGCTAACTAGCCAGCTAGCTATTTTTAGCTTTAATAGTTTTCCTTCTCAGTCTAAATATCAGATTTGTAGTGAACTATAAGTAAACTCTTGGTATCTATAAGTTTATTGGTCTCCTACACCATTAGCTGAAAGGTCCATTTCTGCTCACTGCAACATTTATGGAAATAAATGATAGATGATGATAAATATGATAAATATGTAAACATATGTACAGTGGATAAATATAAAGCAGTAACAGTGCAGAGATGTGTGGACATCATTAAGAAGTACAGGATGGATCTAAGTCTATGGCATTGAAGAGTAATGTGCAGAAGTGAAGATTACAAGATTATGGCATTTAAGAATTATCAAGCTAAATAACCAGTCTATAATTTTTGTCAAATTTATTTACTTTTTCCTGCAAGTCTGTGATCTTTATGCTAATGATCAGGAGTAAACACAAAATGAGGAACATCGCTTTTCCCCTCTTCACTCCGGTACCGATGGTCCTGATCACCTTTCCGCCTGTTTGGGGATTTTATGGGTGACTTGTTTCACAATAATAATAATTATAATAATAATAAATGATAAACTCTGTGTTTTAAAGAGAATAAAATCCATAAAGCTCGGAAACTCACCGTTCAGGGGTCGTACAGTTCACTTCATCCCGACAGAGGGTCTTCATCCTCCACCTGGAACACGGCGTCTCTCGGAGCTACAGGAGGAAAATCCAAGTGATGCTGAGGAAAGAAAAGTCCAAACAAATAAAATCAAATAAATAATATAAATATTTCATATAATAAAAATTATTATATGTATATCTTTTCAGCTGATACACACTGTGTGGTCAAAAGTATTTGGACACTTGTCTTTTCCAGCCAGATGTGGTTCATAAATTCACCTAAAATGCACTTAAATGCACCATACAGCCAATTAACATGCAAACTGTTAAAACACTTCATATAAACAGAATGTAGAATCACTGAAAGCATTTTAAATGGGATTTAAATACCCGCTACAGAGGGAAGCAGGAGCTTTTCTGTAGCTATTATTGCTTTTATGTTCATGGCACAGGACCAAATATCAGTTAATTTTATCTTTCCATAATGAGCTGGAATAAAACATACATGCTGTGGTGGCTCCAGTGTGTAATGCTGCATGATGGCACTGCTGGAGGATTACACCAATGGAAGATTAAGGAGAAAAAGAGTCTCCAGAGACCATGATGATTTCTTGGTCCATTATGATGACTGGATAATAAGCTGATTTAGATTCCTACAGCTGTGCTCCTGGATCTATGTGCTGAATTGGGTCCAGTACTACAGAGGGCAACAGGTTGTTTTTAGTGGGAAATGTCTTGATTCATAATATGATGTATATATATATATATATATATATATATATATATATATATATATATATATATATATATATATATATATATATATATATATATATAAATATGATATGATGTACCTGTTCCAGACTGTGCTGTAGACTACAACAGGTTCATACAAATTATTCAGTCATGTAAATTCAGCTTGATTATATTTCATATATGATGAAACTCAAAACATCAGTGCTTATGCTCCACAAGTTGGTTGTGAGATGGAGGAAAAGGAAAAATTCTGGAGTGAGTTAGATGGAGTGGTAGAAGGTGTTCCTAGGAATGAAAGATTGGTGATTGGGGCAGATTAAATGGGCATGTAGGTGAAGAGAACAGTGGTGATGAGGAGGTGATGGGTAGGTATGGCTTTAACCTCTCAGTCGTCGAAGTTGCGCCAGCATTGTTCTCAGGTGTTAATGTTTAGCAATAGATCCCACTACATGCCCTGAGAGATGGTGGTGCCCAGAAACCTGAATGACTCCACTGCTGCCATAGTGCTGTTCATTATGGTGAGTTGGGGGAGAGCAGGGGGTTTCTCCTAAAATCCACAATCATCTCCACTGTTTTAAGCGTGTTAGGCTCCAGGTTTTTATGACTGCACCATGTCTTTCAGGTCTTCCTTCACTGAAGGTCTTTCTTCACTGAAAACTGATTTTACAGCTTTTTAGAGGAGCTTCTCTTAGACACTCTATGAGGATCAATGATGAGGATTAATCTTCCTCATATTAATAAATTAATCATGTACTACACAATTTGAAATTAACTTGAAATCCTGTCAACCGAGATCAGAAAGCTGAGGGTACATTGGGAACAAGTCTCCCAAAGCTGGAAAGTTGCAATCTGGAAACATATGCAGGTGCAGGTGATTGTGTGGATCCGTAGGGTAGTGGTCATCACATCTGCTTTACACACAGAAGGTTCTTCTGCGACCCCCAGTGGACTTGCTGGACTTTAGAATGTAATACTTTATTGCACTGAGGTGCTTTAGTACCTAAAGGTCTACATTTAAACATTTATTATTTTAGAATGATTAATTTTTATTATTATTATATGCAGATTTACATATTTATAAAACCCAAAGAGATAAAATTATTACATTTCCAATAATTGGTTTGATTAAACAATGTTATTTGAGTGTTATACAATCAACACATCCTCGTCAAAGCAAGGAACATTCATAAACCCCCAAAAACTATAATAATGATGATAATAATAATAATAATAATAATAATAATAATAATAATAATAATAATAATAATAATAATAATAACTGCAGTTGGTTGTCAGATGTCAGTCTCACACTGCCCTCTAGTGGTGTTTTGTTGTCTAGTTATATGTGATGATCTTTTACAAAGCAAGATATTTTTCTTGATAATATTAAACTGTCTAAAACTTAAACTGTTTACTGTTTAACATACAGGGGGTTCATGTTAAATTTTTAAGCTAAATGTTTGTGATATAATTAAATGAAACAGAAGTTAAATGAAGCTGATTAAAATTGATGTAATTTTGTGTTTTTTGAGAGACTGCTGAAAGGAAATTTCAGGAACTATCTATGGATTCAGACTCAGTCGAGCTGAAACGGTGAAGCGACTCTCCTGAACCCCATTGTTTTAGAAGTGATTGAACTGAACTCTCTTGAACCGAGTCACTTGAACTAAATCTAAGGAGTCAAAATCACCAAACCGAATCATTTTGAACTGAATTGACCAAACTGAATGGACTGAATTATTAAAATGAATCTATTAAATAGTTCTTTCTGATGTTTTTCTACTAACTGCAGTTGTCAAAAGTTATACTTGAACTATGATGTTATGAGGCTGCATTGGAACTAAACTTTATAGTATTGTGTGCATCAGATGAACCCATGAAGAACTCATGTATTGTAAACTGATTTAATCTCTGTGTTATTGTGATTTAATATTTAAACTGATGCTGTGAATACTGTTCAATAACTGTTTATTTTATTACTTTAACTTCTGTTCATGTAAAATTGGGTTTAAACAAAACCTTTATTTTATTATCATTTACTTTTGTCCCGTTTTCCCAAAATTTTATCATGTGGATTTTAATTCTGAGTTAAATTTAAATGATGTACAATAATAATTTAACAATAGAAACAAAACACACACTATATTTAAGATATTTATTTATTTTGAAGTAATAAAAAATATTGAGTTACAATAATCACTGATATTTTTGTACTTTATTATATGTAGGACATGTCCAGCTTGATCTCCTCTTTTTCTTTCTCTGGTTTTCTTTCTCTAGTGCTGAAGTCATATTGCTGAACAGCTGTACAGCTTCCTCCAGTCACTCTCAGGTTTCCATCCTCATTTCTCTTCCCTCACCTAAGAATCTTTGTTTCCTCAGAGATTTTCTGCGACTCTTTGGGTTTGTAGAGGTTCAGCTTTCTGTTTCTGCTGTTTCTGTGAGTGCCGGTGGGAAGGCACGTACCGGGATACACATGAGCGATAACAACGACCGCCGTAAACCAACATATACCAACAATAACGGACGGTGACAGTGTGGAAGTTTAAATAGGAGCTGGTGATGATAATAAACGAGCACCATATGTGCGCGAATGAAGCCGGGAGCTTCAGAGAAAGCGGCGAAAGCACCTGACACGCTGAAGGGGCGAAGGGTGTGGCAGGTGGATTCTGACAGATAAACATGTACTGTATGTATTTTTATAACATGCCTTCATCAAACAAATCGCGGCAACGCTGTTGTGTAAAAAACCCTTCAAAAACACGTGCATGCACATTCTCATTTATTAACGCACATCATGTACATAAAGAAATTTCAAGCACGTTAATATATTGCCGCCATTTTGATTTTCGTTTATCTCGATCATCGGTTACCTCGATGCTTTTTGGCGACCCCCTAGGACATCGACATAACCGGGTTCCACTGTATTAATAATTTAAATAATATCAAATAAAGAATATTAAATATTTCATATAATAAAAATCAAAAGTAATATTTCAGAGTTGAATCCCAGTGGAAAAGCGACTGATCCGAAGCTGCTGCTTTTCAGCTGATACACACTGTGTGGTCAAAAGTATTTGGACACGTGTCTTTTCCAGCCAGATGTGGTTCATAAATTCACCTAAAATGCTCTTAAATGCACCATACAGCCAATTAACATGCAAACTGTGAAACACTTCATATAAACAGAATGTAGAATCACTGAAAGCATTTTAAATGGGATTTAAATACCGCTACAGAGGGAAGCAGGAGCTTTTCTGTAGCTATTATTGCTTTTATGTTCATGGCACAGGACCAAATATCAGTTTATTTTATCTTTCCATAATGAGCTGTAATAAATCATAAATGCTGTGGTGCCAATGGAAGATTAAAGAGAAAAAAAAGTCTCCAGGGACCATGATGATTTCTTGGCCCCTGATGATGCCTGGCTAATAATCTGATTTAGATTCCTACAGCTGTGCTCCTGGATCTATGTGCTGAATTGGGTCCAGTACTACAGAGGGAAACACACCAGAACCATGCCATCCCCGTCCAAATACAGGTCCTCACCACTCTGCGGTTAATGACAACAGGTTGTTTCTAGTGGGAAATGGCAGACAGGGTCTGCTATAGGTCTGGTATCTGCCCCTGAGTGCCATAGTGCCTGTCATTTTGGATGTTATTATTAAGGTGGGTAGTCGATACATCAGGTTTTCCTTCACTGTGGCACACTGACCTGCTTCAGCACATGATTCCTTTATCCTGACACATAGCAGTGTAGGGAACAGACTACAGGAAGCTGCAGGACGTGATGACTGGCTTCTTGGTGACTTTAACAATATGTAGAAATTGTAAACATTGTCCTGATGTAGTCTATAATATGACAGGTGACAGAGGCTTCACCCCTCAGACACTTCTCTCCTCCTGAAATGCAGATGTGGAGCTCTGGATGTCTCAGGTGGAAGACTTCTATACCACCCGGAAAAAGTGTGTAAGATTATCAGGGTGTGTGGTGTTTTGCACAATGTGGCACTGAGGACCAGTTTCCCCTCTCCCTCCTGACCTCCCTCCCCCTCAGCATTATGACCCCGAGCCACAGCCCCCTGCCCCACAAGAGGGATATAAACTAAGTGGAAGAATCCATGAGGAGGTCATACAGCGTTTGTAAGGAAGACAAAAATCATGGTTGTTAATAGTGTTTATTGTGACTCTTTGTAGAAAAAGATTAAAATCAAGATTTAAAAAAAGATTAAAAAAAGTTTTTGAAAAGACAGAAATAAAAAATTATTAAAAGACGAGACGATCTACAAGATACAATAGTTTTACACTCAGCTTTATACTATTGACTATAAGTGTAAAACTATCATAAATAGCCATAAGAGAAACAGAAAGAGGAAAAAGGCATGTTCAGACTCTCTGTTTCTCTTGTCGTCTCCTTTTTTTTCTATTTCTCCTTTTCTTTTGAATGTTTTCTTGTCTCAGCTGAGCAACAATTTCCTCCCATCGCTCTCGGACTCTCATATAATGATCTGTTTTATTCTCTGAAGTCTTCTTTTCTTCCTCACAGAGATTCTGGGTATCCTGGAGCCCCCTGTTGGTCTGAAGCTGTAAGTTGTTCCTCTCCTCTATGTCAAGTTTAGTTTTCTCTCTTCCGTCCTCTTGTTTTTCTTTCAAATCCAACGTGGGCTTAAACTGAGCAACACGTTCCTCCAGTCGCTCTTTCTCTCTGATCAAATGATCTCTCTCCTGCTCTGCACTATTTTTTATTTTCTCACAGTGATTCTGAGTATCCTGGAGCTCCATGGTGGTCTGTTCTAAAGTGACCTCAAGCTGAGCAACATGTTCCTCCACTTTCTTTTGTTCTCTTGTCCAGCTCTCTCTCTCACAATCTACAGTTTTCTCCAGTTCCTTATGGATTTTCAGGGAAGACTGGAGCTCCATGGTGGTCTGATCCAAAATAAACTCAAGCTGAGCAACACGTTCCTCCAGTTGTTTTTGTTTTCTCGCCCAGCTCTGGCTTCTCTCAGTTATGTCCTGTTCCTGCTGCTTTCGCTCAGAAGCCAAAGTAGCCTCCAGCTTTTGCACCGTCTGTAGCAGAATGGCTTTCTCTTCTTTCTCTTCTGTTAACTTCTCTATTATTAGAAGAGAAAATGCATCCAAGTCTTTCTCTACTTTCTCCATGTGTTCCAGCTTCTCCTTCATTTCAGCAATCTGCTTAGTTTTCTTTGTTCTTCTGCTTTGAAAAAATTCTCTTAACCTTCTGAAGAGCTCCATGTTTATGCCTCTTTACTCACAAGCAAAAACCTTGGAAATGAGAGAAACAGAGACGCCTTCCCAATTATAGATGTTGCCTTACTGTGACGTCACAGGAGATGCCACGCCCTCCGTCTGTGACGTAACCCGGTCTCTCTTAACCTGACACTATGCGCATGCGCACATTACAGAGGTAAAGAGCAGATAAAATATCATGTCTTCACAGCTTTTCTGTTGTTCCTGAGAGAAGAGCGATATTACAGTCATAAATAAGATAAAAACGGCTGTAAACTGTGTATAAAGCGAGTGAATCCGAGTTGAAAACCGGAAGCTGACCGGAGTGACTCTATGAATGTTGCAGAATCATAAATGACCAGTAGGTGGCAGTGTGATGTGTATTAGAGCTCACTGTCACAGCAGGTAATTAGAAGTAGGGGAGCTCTAATGACGTCATTAATAGCGAGGACAAGACACACAGCAGTTTGGGATTATTTTATTGACTTTATTGATTAATTGATTTGGAGTATGATTGTGTTTCTGATCAAAGTAAGTTCATGTGTATGGAGTAAAAACAACCTGTACATTTCTCACTTCCAGACAGTATTATGAGATGTTCATCTGCTGGAAGTTCATGTTTAATGCTGCATGTTTTATAGGATTTATGAGCTGGAATAAATGTTTTACTTTTAAATGTTTTCTTTTAACCAACTGGTGCATTTTTATCTGTATGCTTCAGATGAGTTTTCTAAAAAACCACATTTTTACTACTTATTAAAAAATAAAATGTCATTCTGAGTGAAACCAATTGTTTATTAAATGCATTATTCACTAAATAAACATCAATGAAAACTGGATGATTTGTTTTTATTGAATGTAAAAATGTTAATTTGAATTCTCCTTTAAATGAACTTACGTTTACTGAACTAAATACTGTTACTTATATGAAAATAAACCCGGTTTCTTGAACCCTGTTCGGTTTCAGCCCCACTTTTGGGCCTCACAGCTGAAAATGACCTTCCTGACTTTCAATGGTAAAAGTTCCTGACAACAGTGTGCTACATACACAATTTACATCTCTTTTAAAAGAACACACTTTGGGCTTTACATCATCCAAAGATGCTGAAGTTCCTTAGAAAAAAATGTGTACGTCATAAAACATGTTTTATTATTATATATAAATACATGAATTCGGTCCTGAAACAATCCAGAATAGTGACGGGTTAAAAGTCTGTGTGATTTTAAGCAGCCATTTGTGAAGAAGGACATGTTTATTCATTTAAGGGGGCATTTAAGAAGGAAAGAAACAGTTCCATGTCCATTCAGTGGCTGCAAATTTCCAACCAATGTGTATTCCACATATAATGCACACAAATGCAGAGAAAACCAAAAAGCCTCAGATTTCGATCCATCAGATGTGGTGCAGAATGTCTGAAATACAATCCAGTATAGTGACATTAAACATCATGCAGTGCAACGTTCAGGTGAAAATGAAACTGCCCCAGCAGCAGATAGTAGCAGTAAGGGATTAGGAGAGCAGAACAATGCAAACTATTCTCCATGTGTCACAGAGGGCAACACAGAAAATCATTCAGCATATTGTTTTCACTGTCAGAACCTTTTGTGAGAGAATCTGTATTCAATACACTGAAAAAAACCCAAATCTCCACATACTGATCAACTTGTAAGTGAAATTGTACAGCCAGTGTCAGATAGTCCGTGACATCTGAGGGGCAACAGCTAAATGGAGAAAATCCTATTATGAGGAAAAATTTCCATTAGTTAAACCTGTAGAGAACATTAATGAGTCATCACAGTCTACCTTTATGTATGTGCCAATTATCTCATCTTTGCAGTTGTTGCTTAAAAAACAAGATGTACTTGAGAAAGTTCAAGCAACCACTTCACAGTCACCTGGACAGTATTCATCATACAGCGATGCCTCATACCACCAGGAACTTTGCTATTATCAGTTAATGGTCAGAAATGAGCAATATTTCTATATAATAATATGTTGATGATTTTGAAATTGCAAATCATCTGGGGACATACAGAAAAATAGACAAAAATAGACTTAAAAACTCTAAAAGCAGTGGGTATTTACATTGAAACATCTGGTGACTGTCTAAAAGGCACAGTTTATTCTGTTGTAGCTGATCACCCTGCTGCTCATGGGCTAGCTGGTTTCAGTGAGAGTTTCAGATCGAATTATTTCTTCAGATTTTGTCTCGCCCTTCAAACAGAAATGCAAAACTCATATAAAATTGCTGGTAGTTTTGACAAACAACAAAAAATCAGCAAGGACAACTTGTTGAAAAATACAAAACAATGAGAGTGATTGTAATTATGGTGTAAAACACAGTTGTGTTCTGTCTGATCATCTATCCTATTACCACCCTGTCACAGGATTTCCACCTGATATCTTACATGACCTGCTGGAAGACATTGTTCCTGTGGAGTTGGCACATTGTTTAAAAGGTTTGATTAAGGTTTAATTCCCTTCCAGCACTCAGATAAGGTTGACCATTCTCACCCAATTCCACAAAATATTGTCGATGGTGGAACAATTGGAGGGAATGGGCATGAGAACCACACTCTTCTTAGACTGCTGCCTGTTCTTATTGGGTCCAAAATCCCATAAGGTGATACATTTTGGGAAGTACTAATGGATTTGGAAGATAGTAGAACTTGCTGTGTCTCATACTTTCACATATGAAACTATTCAGTACATGGCTTGTAACATTTCAGATCAAAGGCAGCTACTTCAAGTAGTCTTGCCCAGCTTACGATTACGACCAAAGCATCATTATATTGAGCATTATACCATCTCATAAAGTGCTTTGGTCCTTTGGTGCATCTCGGGACAATGTGATTTGAGGGGAAGCATAACGTGTTCAAAAATCTTTTCATAATACTCATAACTACAAAAATGTAGTGATAAAAAACTGGTGTTCGTGGTGCCTTCCCTGAGTTTAAAGAGATCAAAACACATTACTCATTAAAGACAATATCTATTTTTTACTCAAAGACTATGAAACATTGTATGTTGAGCATTTAAAATCATATGAGCTCATAGAAAATACAAACAAAGGTCATACAGTGAAATTTGTGTTTCAGCTAACAGACCTAATGCCATTATTCACCTATAAATTATCAGGCATTTTATTCCAGTGTCTGAATGAAACAGCAGAACCATAACAAACTCTGTCCTCTACCTTTTTTCACAGTCAACTGATAAACAATAAGCATCTGTTTGGACCATTTGTAAACTCTAAAAATCACCTTCCTGGACACAAAGGTCAACATAGTGATAGGTAATGTGTATTTCACATTGATTTATACACATTGGTGTGTGTTGTGAGGATTATTTGGTTTGTATATATTATTTCAATGTAAGAGTACATTCTTACATATGCAAAGTGTTTTAAAAGTTTACATTAAGTTGACCTTAAAGGAATATTGTGATATGTTTAAGTTCTTTCCTGATCGAAGCTGACCGATTGCTGCTGTTTATATTTATAATTCCCCAGAACGCCAAACATTTTTCTAAATGCTGTGGCTTATTTATCAGCTTTGTGCAATACTTTAACATGAGAACTGGGTATGCATTAATGAAAATGATGAGTAATTGAGAACCTGTGTTCTAACAATAAAGGCAACATACATATATTGATATTTAAGGGTCGTGTTACAGTTCTCCTCAATACAGTACAATTAAAGTGGCTGATGTACTGAAACTGAGGGTCATTCTAGATGATGACAACGCTGAGAGGCTGATTTTGCCCTCTCGTCCTGAGAATGTACATGGCCTCATTGTTGAAGTTAAAGAACTTGAATTTTTACTTTCAGCTTCAGTTTGAAGAAACAGAGTTTGACAATGCACTATGCAATCTAGTTAATATCGAGAACCTAGCCTCCCGAGCGACTTTTAGACTAGTTAAACTGGTTGAAACAGATCCGAGTCCTTCCAGTTTAGACGACACAATGCTACTGTCTGATTTATTTATTTTTTTATTTAACCTTTATTTTTCCAGGAAGTTCCCATTGAGATTAACAGAAATCTCTTCTTCCAGGGAGTCCTGGCCAAGGTGGCCATATAAAAGTTTCACATAAACACATAACATACAAAAAAACAATTAATTACAACAGTTACATACCTATTTGTAAACAGATTCAAAGAAGGAATTATTTCTAGTGGAGTAATAGCTTGAAATCTATTCCACAGCCAAGGAGCACAGTAAGAGAAAGCAGATTTTCCATGTTCCGAGTGTACTCTAGGTACGTCTAATGTAATACCAGTTGACGATCTGGTGCTGTAGTTCTTTTTACGCAAACATAAAAGCCTAGTAATATAATTTGGAAGCATACCAAGCAATGCCTTTACAGTATATACTAATATATGTGATTTCCTTCTTTGATATAAGGAGGTCCAACCTACACAGTTATGTAGCAAACAATGACGAGTACGTGAACAAGCATTTGTTATAAAACGCAATGCAGCATGATAAACACAATTTAATCTTTTTAATAAATATATAGAGGCATGCATATAAATAATATCACCATGATCTAAAATGGGTAAAAAAGTACTCTGTATAATTTTCTTTCTAGCTCCAAAAGAAAAATTTTTTTTTTGCCGAAAAAGAAAACCCAGTCTCAGTTTTAATCTTTTTACCGAGTAATCAATATGAACATCAAATGCCAATTTCTCGTCTACCCATATTCCTAGATATTTGTAAGTTATTACTCTATCTATATGCACGCCATCAATAGAAAGGATAGACGGAGCAGTGATCATAGAACGACTACGCGAAAAAATAATATACTTAGTTTTTTTTCGCATTTAAAACTAATTTCAATTGGAGTCAATTATGCTGAAAAGTGTTAAAAGAATTCTGGAGAATTTCAATAGCTTGTGACAAAGAGGATGCGGTTGAATAAATAATTGTATCGTCAGCATAAAAATGTAGCTTTGCGGATTTTATTCCCTGCCCTAATTCATTTATAAAAATAGAAAAAAGAAGTGGTGCCAATAAAGAACCTTGGGGAACACCCTTTTTGACTGTTAACACGGATGAAACATAATTATCTACAGCAACACATTGCGTTCGATCAAATAAATAATTTTTAAACCAACTCAAAGCCGAATTACAAAGACCTATATATTTAAGTCTCTTTAACAGTAAGTCATGATCCACTAAGTCAAATGCTTTTGTCAAATCAACAAACAAGGCAACACAATGCTGTCTTTCATCGAGAGCAGTTATTAAATCATTTGTAATAAGTGTAGTAGCTGTTATCCTACTATGACCCGCTCTAAAACCTGACTGAAATGCATTTAGAATATTATGACTACCTAGATATTCTTTCATTTGATCATTTACTATAGATTCGAAAACTTTTGCTAAGATCGGTAGTTTAGAAATAGGTCGATAATTATTTAAATCACAGGGATCTCCTCCTTTTAATAATGGCATAACCATAGCTGATTTCCAAGAAGTTGGAATTACATTAGTGGATAGACTTAAATTAAATATTGATGCAATAGGTTTAGCAATCAATTTTATCAGATACACCTGATTTCTTACAGTCATTATAATTTGTCGGCTCTTCAATTTCCTGTTCGCCAGTGACCAGCAAATTACTGGTATCTGTTATCAAACTAGCTGAAATAAAATGATTATCAAACATATTAACAATATCAGCCTTGTCTGAAATTATTCTTTGGTCTACTTTTAAAAGTTTTGGAAGATCAGTTGATTTATTTGACCCTACAAGAGATTTAGTTAATTTCCAAAATTCAGAAGGATCATTCATGTTATTGTTAATTAGATTAAGATAATACTGGCTTTTGGAATTTTTTATCGATTTTGTACACTTATTTCGTAATTATCTATAATTTGACCAGTCCTCATCTCTATTTGTTTTCTTTGCTTTGGACCAGGCCCCATTTCTTTGTTTAATAAGATTTAAAACAGATTCATTAAACCAAGGATTATTTTTCCCACTCACCCGATATCTACGTAAAGGAGCATGTTTATCACAAATTTTCAAAAAAGTTTATTTAAAATAATCCCAAGCATCAAGCACATCAGGTATAGACGAAACCAAATGTAAGTCACTATTATACACATCATGCAAAAACGCTTGTTTATTAAAACTTTTTAATTGACGTCTAAATATAAATCTGGGTGTATTCTTAGGCATCTTAAAATTTCTCACACAGGATATTGCACAATGATCTCTAAGATCATTACAAAAAACTCCTATCGCAGAAAAAAACATGGGGAATATTAGTTAAAATAATATCAATCAAAGATGAATTACTCATACTCTTTCCATTTAGGCGAGTTAGACCAAATTAGACCAGTTATGCAACCTGTCTGTAAGCAATGAAATTGCCTCCCTTGAAGCTGAAGGTGGGCGGTAACAACCGACCACCATCATATCAGACCCATTAGATAAAAATACTTTAATAGCTATAAGTTCAAAACATTTTAAAATACTAACTGACTCAATACAAATACAATTTATATTTTCCTTAATATAAACTGCAACCCCTCCTCCTTTTTTACTACGATCAGCTCTAAAAACATTATATTCATTAATATGCACCATGGCATCTGTAATCGATTTTTTCAACCAAGTCTCTGTGAGAATTATGATGTCAGCATCGGTCGAATCTGCCCAGATTCCAACTGCGTCCACCTTAATTACCAAACTTCTTACATTAAGATGGAAAAATCGTATACCATTACTTAATTTAAGTTAATCTGGTGTTTAAAGCTGAGCCAACTCTGGGCCTGGGTTGGGATGAATGTTACCTGAAAGCAGTAGCAGAAGCACAAACCACTTTCTCTTTGCCATGCCGCAGCTCGGACTGTTATCGGCGCAAATAGATGTAGCATAGTGGGTCAGTTTTACATTTCCTCTGACCAAGAGGCAAAACAAACTTTGCGGTGGATCACGCATCCAAACGGGCCACCAAGAGAAGAGTTCAAAGCCTCGCAGCGTCACCGCCAAAACACCGCTCCCAGAACGAATTAAACTTGTAACCTGAGCTACTACTGTAATTTGTTTTTCCAAGTGGCAGATGTACATTTGCACACACACACTCACTGAGCATGTATTCTTATTTCAGGATGAGTTGGAAGCCCAGGAGGGAGCAGTGGCTCTGGTGTCAGTGGTGAATAAAGATGTGGTGTTTTCTTTAACACTCGCCATGTGTCAATCATCTTTGAGGATCAGGTTGTAATGCCCCAAAGATTTTGGACTGATTCACCTGTAATTTAGTTTGGGCTTATGAACGCTCTACATTTGAGCTACCCTGAGAAGTTAAGTGGCTTTTTTAAGTTCATCCAGGTTTTCTTCCTAAATCTTGATGATGGAAGGAAGCCGCTCAAACCAAAGTTACAGGCTCTGAGAAATGAGCTGGAGCAAACTACTGAGAGGAGGTAGTTTTTTTGGTTCAACATTGTTCACTAACTACTGTTAGACTACCGTATTTTCCGGTATATAAGCCGCTACTTTTTTCCTTTGCTTTGAATCTCGCAGCTTAAACAATGAAGTGGCTAATATATAAATTTTTTCTGGGTTATTCCCAGTTTCACAAGATTCAAGCCAAAAAACTGAGCCCAATAACATTAGACCAATAAAATTGCCGAACGGGTTCAGGTGAACCAATGAAATTCTTTATATTAAATCAGATGCGCTCCCACTGAAACTAATGAACTTTACACAGACTTTAATTAAAGACAGTGTCTGTTACACGGCTTGTATCTAAACAGTAGCCTAACAAGAAAGTCATTTTTCACAGTTTTTTTCTCCTTTTCCTTTCACAACAATTTCTCTCGGGAGTTTTTCTTTTGGCATCGTCGTGCGTTTAAAAATCACCATCGGTAAATCTTTTCTCCCGATGCCGTGCAGCTCAGAACACAGGTGAAGTGTGTTTTTTCATGCCCGGTTGTTTTCAGTGTGACGAATTATTCTCCTTTCCTGTAGACAGTGCGAGTGAGCGGCAGGTCAAACATCAGAGGAACCTCATCCATATTTATGATGTGGTGTGGGTCGATTCAGTGGGAGCGCATCTGATTTAATATAAATTTCATTGGTCTGATGTTACGGGGCTCAGTTTTTTGGCTTGAAGCTTGTGAAACCGGGAAAAACCCAGGAAAAATCCATAAATTAGCCGCTTCATTGTTTATCCTTCATGTTGGTCACCTACTGATTATTCTGCTACTTCCACCGTTCTCTCACCTGATCATTATTATTATCCTCCCATATCTTCCCCTGAGTCTGATCCTGATTGCTCACCCATGTCTTCTGCAGCAGCAATGGCCCACAAACTTTTCTTTCCCAATAAACATGCTTAAGTCTGCCTTGTTTTTGTTTCTCCTACACACTCATAACATTAGTCAGACCCTATTCTACTCTATTTATTAGTAACTGATTATTATTATTTTAATTATACTTTGAGTAAATAGGTTACATGAGTTTGATTAAATATACTATACTAATTATTAGGTCACACGCTAGATAAGGAGGATTAGATCCATCACTCCCTTATTAATTAGTCTCACACTCTATTCTTACTTCTATTTTAACCCGTTAACAAACATACGTCACATAAGACAAAAATAATTGTATTTATTTATATATTCATAACTAAAAAAATTAAACATAGACAAAAAATCAAAATAAGACAGAAATCTAAGCAAAAAAATCAAGCAAAATCGAAAACAAAAAAAAAACAAAAAAGAAATCGACCAAAATCAACATCATCACCCACACTCAAAGCATCAACAGATAAGCCTAATCACAACATGATGAACTGGGAGTGGGCGAAAAACCCTGACAGCAACCAAAGTTTATGTAAAATTCGACCTCTGCCCACCAGTGGCGCAACAGTGGACTCACCACCAAGGTCATCCTCAGTCGTGATTGTACAAGTAACTAACAAATGTGAAAACATAAGAAAATAAAAGCAAATAAAGTTGATGCAGTCTAGTGCAAAGTGGCTTAACTATGGAATGGGTGATAGTCGTCTGATCCAGTGCGGCAGGGGAACAGATATAGAACTGTGAGACTGCAGTGAAGACCACACCTCATCGTGAAACCTCAAATCACCACCGTGAAGACTTGATGAGAATACCATTGAGTCTGTTCCGATTGTGTGAAATTTGTGACAAAGGATAGGACGACAATTCCAATCACGATGTTTCGCTGGTTCAGTTGTCCATAGAACATAGCCACAGAAGGTGATGGTGTAGTACGTTACACAGGTGCTTTGCATGACGAAGTCCGTGAAGAGAAAACTGTGAGTTCTCGGAGCAACCAGCGAGCAGGCAGGAACTCCAAACGATTGGGCAAGGGTAATAGCCCTACGCACATGAAAGATACGGGTGATCAGCTTAAGTCCTGCAGGAAGATCATAGACAGAGTTCTGGATGGAATCTAGCCACATTCCATCTGGGGAGAACATGTCAGCATGGTGCAGAATGTCCATCACCGGTCTGAACGAGTCCTCATCAGTTTCCCAAACAAATTCGTCCTTTTCTGGAGGAAACCTGAACCATTTACGGGGTAAATGATGGCACTGTTCACCTAAAGGACAGGTGGGCTGCTCCAGGCACCACAAGCAATTCTTTAGAAGAACAAGTAAATAACAAGCATCGCAGGGAGCTCTAAAGGTGTCAAAGTTGAAGCGATACCCCTCAGCACATGCTTTGATGTAGGCACACGTGCCTTGATGCAGACGCATACCTTTCAGAAGCCTCCTATGTTCACCAGCTGCCATGTTCCTGCACACAGCATAAAATACACACAACAACAACATGATTTATATACGATATAATCAAAGGCTCAGAATTGAAGCGTAGAAAGAGTTTAGTGCTTTTAGTTATAAGGAAACGTTTGTTACAGTCATTTTTTTCTCATCGACTAGGGCCATAATCCCTCCATCCAAATCCACATAGATGTTTTGATCCATATCTGTGGAGATGTTTTCTGTAGAAGACTCTTCACCTGTAATTTTATACACTGGGAGCTGTACGTATTGTCTAAACAATGACAAGGAATTCCACAACAGATAAAACATGACACGGCTGCAAGGATTATTAAAATTGTAGTCCCAGTCTGACCCTATTCTACTCTATTTATTAGTATATTATGTTAATTATACTTGGAGTAAACAGGTTACATGAGTTTGATTAAAATATGGGCTAAATAGGTTAAATTAAGCTACTTCATTGTGTCTAATAGATTCTATACTAAATATTAGGTCAATTTGTTGGATTATTATAAAAAGTTAAACTATAAAAGCTAAGATTAGCTAGCCGGCTAGTTGCCCATGCTAATGTCACTAAATAATTACTTTGTACTTTTCGAGTCTTCTACTAAATAATCTACAATATTCTGCCATAATTATTTAGACGGCTTACCAGGTACCTGTATGAAGAAATGTTCAATAGAAGAGGATTTGTAATGTTTTTTTTAGTTGCTGCTAATCGCTGCTGCTTCTTGCTGCTGTTGGTTTGTTTGGTGGTTGTCAATTTTAGTGTCTCTTTACTTACAATTGCTAAATTCACAAATGAGAAACAAAAGCACGCTCTGATTTATATAGACGTGTCACACTGTGACATCACACCTAGATGCCCCGCCCTCTGTCGGTGACATCATCATGTCACTCACTTTAGTTTTCTCTCTCTCTCTCACATACACACACACACACACACACACACACACACTCTGCGCATGTACAGATTACAGAGGGAAGATTACGCACAATCCGGAAGTTGACCCGAGAGTAGCAACATTCTGACCACCTGCTGGTTTCTTTTTGAGAGACTGCTGAAAGGAAATTTCTTGAACTATCGATGGACTCAGACTCGGTCGACCTCATTGTTCTGAATAGAAGTGACCGAACTGAACTCTTGAACCGAGTCACTTGAACTGAATCTAAGGAGTCAAAATCATCGAATCGAATCTTTTTAAACTGAATTGACCAAACTGAATGGACTGAATTATTAAAATTAATATAATAAATAGTTCTTTCTCTAGTGCTGAAGTCATATTGCTGAACAGCTGTACAGCTTCCTCCAGTCACTCTCGGGTTTCCATCCTCATTTCTCTTCCCTCACCTAAGAATCTTTGTTTCCTCAGAGATTTTCTGCGACTCTTTGGGCTTGTAGAGGTTCAGCTTTCTGTTTCTGCTGTTTCTCATAGTCAAAACCCAAAGTGCCCTCAGCTGAGCTTCATGTTTCTCCAATTGCTCTTGGTTTCTCAGAATGATCTTTTTGATGATATATTTTATGGAGAGCAAAATATTTTAGGTTATTTAAAGTTGAATTTTATTTGTTCTGGAATAATTTTTCTGTCTGTTTTATTAATATTTATGTTCAAAAGCATTGTTTTAGTGTGTTCAATAAATGTTTATCCTGTTCGCCCGCAACCTAAAGTGTGCTTTGAGTTTTGGCTCCCTGTGCAATTAAGTCTGACACCCTGATATAGATAAATATCATTAATTATTAATAATAACATAATTAAAGGTAAACTGAGCACATTTTTTATCTCAAAAGTGTGTATTAAACTGGTAGATCTTCACATTAGTCGATACCCAAGAAGTAGCTCTCGGTGTCAAAAGGTTGGTGACCCTGATTTATAATCTTGTTACTTTTGTCCCCACATGAACATATACATTTTTATATTTAGTCATTGTGATTTCACCCTTTTACATCGTATCTCTGTTGGTTTCTTTTATTCAGCTCCATCTCACAGACGTTCTGGGACAGCTCTTAGGAGCGTTCTCCTCCGACAGTATCGTCAATTTCAGCTCTTCTTCCTCACCACTGAGATTGCTCCATTTAATGAACATCTCTACTCCAGCTGTTCCAGAGAATAGAAGCTGTTCACATCGTGAAGAATACTTTTACACGTAATATGGGCACACAGACTTAGTCTGACCCTTCTGCTGTTTATCATCAGGTGACACAGACCGACAATAAAGACTATGACAACTCCCTCATTCCTGCATCAACTCTACTATCTCCTCCTTATCCTTCATGTTGGTCCCCTACTGATTATTCCTACTTCCCCCATTCTCTCACCTGATCATTATTATTATCCTCCCATATCTTCCCCTGAGTCTGATCCTGATTGCTCACCCATGTCTTCTGCAGCAGCAATGGCCCACAAACTCTTCTTTCCCAATAAACATGCTTAAGTCTGCCTTGTTTTTGTTTCTCCTACACACTCATAACATTAGTCAGACCCTATTCTACTCTATTTATTACTAACTGATTATTATTATTTTAATTATACTTGGAGTAAATAGGTTACATGAGTTTGATTAAATATGCTATACTTATCACCAGTGTTGTGCTGGTTAATAAAAAATAGTAACTAGTTACAGTTACTCGTTACTTTATTCAAAAAGTAACTCAATTAGTTTGTTGATTATTTACACCAAAAAGTAATGCGTTACTGTTAAAACTAACTTTTTAGATACTTTTTTAAAGAACCTTCTTTAATGTTCCCATTAATGCCCTTTTATGTGTTATGGTCTACAAACACAAAACTGACTTAAACACAAAGTCATTTTAAACACTATTTTATTAAAGTCAGAGCAGCACAAACTGAATATATCACAAGCATTTCTGAAATAAATAACAAAACAAGCTGAATAATATATTCACAATCAAAAACTAAAGTGGCTTCTGCATCATAAAAGCTGTTGTGTTGAGCTCTTAAAAATGTTCCTTTCACAGCTGAAGTATGAAAACTATCAACAATGTAGAACAGAACACCGGGTTAGCTTCTAGCTTCTAGCTCCTCAGGCATGGAGTTTCTGGAGGTGTTGCTATCGCAGTAGATACGAGCTTCAAACCAGAAAGACACAGCTTACATTAGACTAAAAGTTTTTGTCTTTATACTCAACTAAAGTGAAATAATGAGCATATTTCCACTTTGAGAAACTCGTCTTGCTCTCGCCTCGACTCGCCATTACTGCCGCACAGACCTGAATAAACGGAGACACACCCACAGTGCATCTTCTTTGTGTTTACAGTGGTTTATCCTCCAATACTACACTGCGTCGCTGCTGTAAACAGGTCAGACTGTAGTCTACACTTCAGCCCAAATTCATTCATTTAAAAAAGTAACAGGTAACGCACCATACGGTAACGGTAATGGAGTTACTTTATTTTTAACATGCACCAGGACGCTGTTACGTGTCTGTGCTGTTTTCTTCTACTCCCCCCTCCTTGTGTTGGCTCTGTCTTCAGCTCTCTACTATATGTAGGTGGAGTCACCTGGGAAAAAAGGACCAATGAAGAGCAAGAGCCTGACCAGAGGAGGCGGAGCCTACAGTTCAAAAGCAGCCACTTGAAGTGACCACTGTTTGCTGGTGTAATTTAACAATAGATTAAATAAAAAGGGGTATAAGCTATCATGATAAATTATATATCATTCTAAAGGTCTAAGCCTCAAGCATCGATTTTAGATCACTGTTTTCAATGGAACGCTTATAACGAATATATTTTCTAAATTTGTGTAAACAATACACACAAACAACATGCATAAAAACAGTACTTACACTATAATTGTAATAACGAGTCACAAACGCATCCAAACACACAATTGCTGCAAATTCCTGTTTATTTGGAAAGATAAGGTTCCACTGAACAACATACTGTAGAGCATTTTGGTCTTTTGTTTGTATCTGTTTTAGAGTAACTTTTGCATAAAGAATGACATCTTGGTGGTAAAAAATAAATATGGCTGGTAGAATATAGTGTTAAAAAAACAAATGAGAGTAACCACTAAAAAAAGACAAAGACAGGAAGAATCTTATCAGTGATACAACTGAACTCTGCAGGTGTTTGTGGTGATGTTTTGCTTTGCACCACCTTTCATTTCCAATCTTTTATTTTCAGCCAGTTCCATAGAAAATGTAACCAATGAGTGCAGGATTTTAACGACACATGGGAGGTTTTTATTCCCCGTGTGGGCGAGTTCTTAGTTTTATTCATCTTTAGAAGCTCTTAGTGGAGAAAGAGCGCGTGACGTGCACTGTGACGCACCTGGCAGGAAGTGGAATGCAGCTCTTTCCAGCTCGTGATAACTGAGCTTTGTTTACAAGAAATAAAAAAGGAAAGAAAAAGCGACAGCGACCTGGTGATCTGCATGTGGATGGAAAATCTGAGTCTATTTTACATCTGTGAGGGAGAAAAGGACCAGAAATATTCTCAGATAAATGTTTGTAGAAATCTACATGTTAATGATATCTTCATAAAATGTTAAATATACATACATGATACATGAGACTTTTAACCCAGTACTTTATTTAAGTACATCATTTATATAGAAACACGGCACACAGAGTATTGCATGATGGATTCTCTACATAACCATAAAAATATTGTTATTCATAACCATAAAGAATTTTTCTTTTCCACAGGAATGAAAGTGTTGAAAAGCAGCTTCTGGCACTTAAAGGTATCTATAGTGTTGATGTTTATGTCTTCAGTGTGTAAGACGATACAAGCACATTATTACTGCATGATACGGTTTTATCAAATAAACATATAATATCATTAGTGTGATCTGAGCAGCTTTCATTTCATTTAGTAAATTATTTTACACAACACACCTTTAACATGTACAGAAATGATCAGATTGTAGACTGTATTCATTATGCAGAAATAAAACATGCAGCTTTGTTTTATTATTTATTTATTTATTTTATATGCAGGACCCATGAAGAACTGCATCAGACACGTCACAACCCACGACTGCTAAAAGACCTCGAATCGATGCTGCACAGCACAAACACAACAAAACACAATCCCTCATCGCTTGTGCATTGGAAACTCTTCATGATGCCCGTTATGATTTATTATCTACTAACTGGGTTTCTGCACTACTTAAAGGGAGTTGTAAACTTCCTGGTCTGACAGATGAGGAAAAATCGGTCACATCTGTGTTTTGTGTAAACAAGGTCAGTTATTATCTTCTGTTTTATTTAGTGTGCACAAAATTCAAACAACTTTATTGTTTAGCTGTGGATTTGAGTTTTCTCATTTGTAAAAGTGAATTCAGTGCCCTGATGTTGTTAAAATGAACAGTAGATATGGTTTGTGGTGTAAAAACGTTTACTTCAGGTTTTGGTTTAAACAAAGTCTAATAGTTTTCCTAAACCTGGTTTACAGTCAAGTCTTAACTCCTTAATATTTGTTTATATACATGATTTGAACACATGTTTGATTTAGTTGGATATTAGATGATCCTTTTCTTCCGTCTTATTTAGCCCTTAGCAGAGACGTTTTTGTCTGTGATTTTGGACAAGATCGAGGCAAAGAAACAGTCTATGAGACATGAACTCCTGCAGTCTCTCTGTAGGGGTCATGTAGCCTTATGTGAACAGTGAGAAGACTCTCATAAAGCTCATGCCCAAAACAGTGGAGTTGATTGTGACATTTGAGTCAGTGATTTTTCTAAGTTTAATTTATATTTTTCCAGTTAGATTTTGAGAGATATGTTTCTATTTATGCACATTAGACATCAACCTTCTCAGCAGCAGGTTCCATAGTGTAGTGGTCATCACGTCTGTTTTACACGCAGAAGGTCCTGGGTTCGATCCCCAGTGGAGCCATGCCCTTGAGTCTCTGATTATAATGTTGGATTGCTTTTCCTCCATTTCTGTTTCAACCACAATGCAGAAACATGCAAAACTGTTTATTTATTTCCAGGTTTGAGTAACAATTTGTGAGTAATATATAAACCTCACTCATGTTTGCAACCTGCATGGTTCCACTGGAAGGACCTTCTGTGTGTAAAGCAGATGTGACGACCACTACCCTATGGATCCACACAATCATCTGCACAGCATAAATGAGCAGAAATAATGATTCAGGCAATATGTTTTCCAGATTGCAACTATACAGTTTTGGGAAACTTGTTCCCAATGTACCCTCAGCTTTCTGTTCTCGGTTGAGAGGAATACAAGTGCTTTTCAAATACTGTATGAGAGTGTGTGATCTGGAGTCTGTGCAGCGGCTGCTGTTCTCACTCTATTTATTCCAGCTTTTTTTTAAAGTCGTGTTACATCCTCGATGACTTCAAACTTTACTCTTTACACTATTAATACAATTCTAAAATGAATTGTATTGATTTGTATGAATCATCTTGTACAATTGTATGAATGAAGAATATTAATACATTTTTATTCACTCTATGGTGCTCGGTGATCAGGGATAAAAACACACAGCACACATTATGACGCGTCCACTGCAAAAAATATCCGTCGAAATAAAGAAATAAAAGCATGATTTAAGAAGAAACTCTACAGACTAGAAACAAGTCAAGTGATTTGCCAGTGCAGTAAAATAATTACACTTGGTAAGATTTCTTGAAATAAGAAGTGATTAAAGCGATGCTGCAGCACTCGTGTGTCTGTTTTCTGAAGCAGCTTCTGCACCTGACGCACAGCACGAGGACTCGACTTCTTTGATGGACCCTTGTGAGGTCTGTTCTGAGTGGAACACGTCTTGGAAAACCTCTTTATGACCCGGACCACTGTACTGTAACTCAGTGTCAGGATGTTACTGATCTTCTTATCGCCTCGGCATCATGGTGGAGTCTCCTGTCATCAGAGAGTCTTTACCATGAGGTGCCGTGTAGAACATCCAGTGGTCAGTATGAGAGAATTGAATAACAGAATATAAGATTTTTATTTTGTTATTTAAAGAGAAGTTTAAATAACATTGGATTTTTTTTTTATTTGATGAATTTTGATTTCATTAATTTTTTCATTCATGTATTTTTGCTCTTGTTGTGAAGTGAAGTTTGTGTCATTGCTGCTACACTGTGCATCTGAACGATCACGACTCAAATCTCACAATAAACTTTAGGGTTTTATCACATTTTCTACTTTCATTCATCTGATTGTCTCCCCAGTGTCCAACTGCTCCATGGCTTTGTGTATCAGTCACCTCACAACTATAGCAAAGAGTTTTTATTATTGAGCGAGTAAATTCCAAGTGATTCAGTGCTTATGCTCAGAGACTGACCTGATTTTTTTCAACTACTGCTGAATGTTTGTTTACATTCACAATATTCAATATTATATGCACATTATATTCCACATGGATCGTAATGTACAGTGTACAAGTTGTTAATAACATTCTTGTGTATGTTTCTATTTTCTTTATAGTGATTAATCTGTAGGATAAATCATATAAATGTGGAAATCTTCATATAATAATAATCATAAAAATGTATAATTTTAGAATATAAAAATATGTTTAAATGTAGACCTTCAGGTACTAAAGCACCCTATTGCAATAAAGTATTATTATATAATATAATATATTATTATTATTATTATTAATATTATTTATATTATAATGACAAACTGTGTTTATAAAATTAATTTAAAATAAGGCTGTAATACTGCACTGTATTTAACTGCCCGAAACAGTTTTATTCTAGTTTTAAACATATTGATAGTTTTTTTTTATTTATTTTTTGTTGTATTTTGATGTTTTCAATTTCACTTCAGTAAATTATGACTTTAGGTTTTTAATTTATTACCCAGTAAAAGCCTTGATATTTATAAATGTGTATTTAAAACACAGATATTTAAAAAAGAATAATACATCAAAAGATCTAATATCTACCAAACTACAAAAATCACTCAGTGTTGATTTGAGGTTTTTGGACATTTATTCCAGCTCATAAATCCTATAAAACATGCAGCATTAAACATGAACTTCCAGCAGATGAACATCTCATAATACTGTCTGGAAGTGAGAAATGTACAGGTTGTTTTTACTCCATACACATGAACTTACTTTGATCAGAAACACAATCATACTCCAAATCAATTAATCAATAAAGTCAATAAAAGAATCCCAAACTGCTGTGTGTCTTGTCCTCGCTGTTAATGACGTCATTAGAGCTCCACTACTTCTAATTACCTGCTGTGACAGTGAGCTCTAATACACATCACACTGCCACCTACTGGTCATTTATGATTCTGCAACATTCATAGAGTCACTCCGGTCAACTTCCGGTTCTCAACTCGGATTCACTCGCTTTATACACAGTTTACAGCCGTTTTATCTTATTTATGACTGTAATATCGCTCTTCTCTCAGGAACAACAGAAAAGCTGTGAAGACATGATATTTTATCCGCTCTTTACCTCTGTAATGTGCGCATGCGCATAGTGTCAGGTTAAGAGAGACCGGGTTACGTCACAGACGGAGGGCGGGGCATCTCTCTGTGACGTCACAGTAAGGCAACCTCTATAATTGGGAACGCGTCTCTGTTTCTCTCATTTCCAAGGTTTTTGTGTGTGAGTAAAGAGGCATAAACATGGAGCACTTCAGAAGGTTAAGAGAATTTTTTCAAAGCAGAAGAACAAAGAAAACTAAGCAGATTGCTGAAATGAAGGAGAAGCTGGAACACATGGAGAAAGTAGAGAAAGACTTGGATGCATTTTCTCTTCTAATGATAGAGAAGATAACAGAAGAGAAAGAAGAGAAAGCCATTCTGCTACAGACGGTGCAAAAGCTGGAGGCTACTTTGGCTTCTGAGCGAAAGCAGCAGGAACAGGACATAACTGAGAGAAGCCAGAGCTGGGCGAGAGAACAAAAACAACTGGAGGAACGTGTTGCTCAGCTTGAGTTTATTTTGGAGCAGACCACCATGGAGCTCCAGTCTTCCTGAAAATCCATAAGGAACTGGAGAAAACTGTAGAAGGTGAGAGAGAGAGCTGGAAGAGAGAACAAAAACAACTGGAGGAACGTGTTGCTCAGCTTCAGCTCACTTTGGAACAGACCACCATGGAGCTCCAGGATACTCAGAATCACTGTGAGAAAGTAAAAAATAGTGCAGAGCAGGAGAGAGATCATTTGATCAGAGAGAAAGAGCGACTGGAGGAACGTGTTGCTCAGTTTGAGCCCACGTTGGATTTTGAGGAAAAACAAGAGGACGAAGAGAGAAAACTAAACTTGACATAGAGGAGAGGAACAACTTACAGCTTCAGACCAACAGGGGGCTCCAGGACACCCAGAATCTCTGTGAGGAAGAAAAGAAGACTTCAGAGAATAAAACAGATCATTATATGAGAGTCCGAGAGCGATGGGAGGAAATTGTTGCTCAGCTGAGACAAGAAAACATTCAAAAGAAAAGGAGAAATAGAAAAAAGAAGGCGACAAGAGAAACAGAGAGTCTGAACATGCCTTTTCCTCTTTCTGTTTCTCTTATGGCTATTTATGATAGTTTTACACTTATAGTCAATAGTATAAAGCTGAGTGTAAAGCTATTGTATCTTGTAGATCGTCTCGTCTTTTAATCATTTTTTATTTCTGTCTTTTCAAAAACTTTTTTTAATCTTTTTTTAAATCTTGATTTTAATCTTTTTCTACAAAGAGTCACAATAAACACTAATAACAACCATTATTTTTGTCTTCCTTACAAACGCTGTATGACCTCCTCATGGATTCTTCCACTTAGTTTATATCGCTCTTGTGGGGCAGGGGGCTGTGGCTCGGGGTCATAATGCTGAGGGGGAGGGAGGTCAGGAGGGAGAGGGGAAACTGGTCCTCAGTGCCACATTGTGCAAAACACCACACACCCTGATAATCTTACACACTTTTTCACTTTTGATTTTTATTATATGAAATATTTTATATTCTTTATTTGATAGTGTTTAAATTATTAATACAGTGGAACCCGGTTATGTCGATGTCCTAGGGGGTCGCCAAAAAGCATCGAGGTAACCGATGATCGAGATAAACGAAAATCAAAATGGCGGCAATATATTAACGTGCTTGAAATTTCTTTATGTACATGATGTGCGTTAATAAATGAGAATGTGCATGCACGTGTTTTTGAAGGTTTTTTTTACACAACAGCGTTGCCGTGATTTGTTTGATGAAGGCATGCTATAAAAATACATACAGTACATGTTTATCTGTCAGGAATCCACCTGCCACGCCCCCTTCGGCCCCCTTCAGCGTGTCAGGTGTTTTCTCGGCCGCTTTCTCTGAAGCTCCCGGCTTCAATAGCGCACATATGGTGCTCGTTTATCATCATCACCAGCTTCTATTTAAACTTCCACACTCTCACTGTCCGTTATTGTTGGTATATGTTGGTTCACGGCGGTCGTTGTTATCGCTCATGTGTATCCCGGCACGCGTGCCCCACCGGCACTCTCTCAACGGCTGCTCTTTTCTTCCCAAAGCTGCGCCCCTACTAACACTACGAACACTAGCACTAACTAACAGCAGAGATTCACCAGTATACAATACAACACCTGTAGCAGCTGTAAGACTTGATTTTTCCGCCACTTCCACGAGTTCTTCTGCGGCTGCACCGAGATAACCGACGTTAAATGGCAAATTTTTCCCCCCTTGTGCTCGAGATATTAGGGTTCGACATAACTGATAAAAATGCTTAGAAAAGCATTTTATATATATATAAACAGCAGAAACAGAAAACTGAACCTCTACAAGCCCAAAGAGTCGCAGAAAATCTCTGAGGAAACAAAGATTCTTAGGTGAAGGAAGAGAAATGAGGATGGAAACCCGAGAGTGACTGGAGGAAGCTGTACAGCTGTTCAGCAATATGACTTCAGCACTAGAGAAAGAAAACCAGAGAAAGAAAAAGAGGAGATCAAGCTGGACATGTCCTACATATAATAAAGTACAAACAGTGATTATTGTAACGCAATATTTTTTATTCCTTTAAAATAAATAAATATCTTAAATATAGTGTGTGTTTTGTTTCTATTATTAAATTTTTATTGGACATCATTTAAATTTAACTCCACATGATAAAATGTTGGGAAAACGGGACAAAAGTAAATGATAATAAAATAAAGGTTTTGTTTAAACCCAATTTTACATGAACAGAAGTTAAAGTAATAAAATAAACAGTTATTGAACAGTATTCACAGCATCAGTTTAAATATTAAATCACAATAACACAGAGATTAAATCAGTTTACAATACATGAGTTCTTCATGGGTTCATCTGATCACACAATACTATAAAGTTTAGTTCCAATGCAGCCTCATAACATCATAGTTCAAGTATAACTTTTGACAACTGCAGTTAGTAGAAAACATCAGAAATTACAATTTAATAGATTCATTTAAATAATTCAGTCCATTCAGTTTGGTCAATTCTGTTCAAAATGATTCGGTTTGGTGATTTTGACTCCTTAGATTCAGTACAAGTGACTATATATATATATATATATATATATATACATCATATTATGAATCTAAGACATTTCCCACTAAAAACAACCTGTTGCCCTCTGTAGTACTGGACCCAATTCAGCACATAGATCCAGGAGCACAGCTGTAGGAATCTAAATCAGCTTATTATCCAGTCATCATCATGGACAAGAAATCATCATGGTCCCTGGAGACTCTTTTTCTCCTTAATCTTCCATTGGCGTAATCCTCCAGCAGTGCCATCATGCAGCATTACACACGGGGGTCACCACAGCATTTATGATTTATTCCAGCTCATTATGGAAAGATAAAATAAACTGATATTTGGTCCTGTGCCATGAACATAAAAGCAATAATAGCTACAGAAAAGCTCCTGCTTCCCTCTGTAGCGGTATTTAAATCCCATTTAAAATGCTTTCAGTGATTCTACATTCTGTTTCTATGAAGTGTTTTAACAGTTTGCATGTTTATTGGCTGTATGGTGCATTTAAGTGCCTTTTAGGTTAATTTATGAAGCACATCTGACTGGAAAAGACACATGTCCAAATACTTTTGACCACACAGTGTGTATCAGCTAAAAAGCAGCAGCTTCAGATCAGTCGCGTTTCCACTGGGATTCAACTCTGAAAGATCACTTTTGATTTTTATTATATGAAATATTTTATATTATATATTTGATATTATTTGTTTAGACTTTTTTTTTCTCAGCATCACTTGGATTTTCCTCCTGTAGCTCCGAGAGACGCCGTGTTCCAGGTGGAGGATGAAGACCCTCTGCCGGGATGAAGTGAACTGTACGACCCCTGGAACGGTGAGTTTCCGAGCTTTATGGATTTTATTCTCTTTAAAACACAGAGTTTATCATTTATTATTATTATAATTATTATTATTGAGAAACAAGTCACCCATAAAATCCCCAAACAGGCGGAAAGGTGATCAGGACCATCGGTACCGGAGTGAAGAGGGGAAAAGCGATGTTCCTCATTTTGTGTTTACTCCTGATCATTAGCATAAAGATCACAGACTTGCAGGAAAAAGTAAATAAATTTGACAAAAATTATAGACTGGTTATTTAGCTTGATAATTCTTAAATGCCAAAATCTTGTAATCTTCACTTCTGCACATTACTCTTCAATGCCATAGACTTAGATCCATCCTGTACTTCTTAATGATGTCCACACATCTCTGCACTGTTACTGCCTTTATATTTATCCACTGTACATATGTTTACATATTTATCATATTTATCATCATCTATCATTTATTTCCATAAATGTTGCAGTGAGCAGAAATGGACCTTTCAGCTAATGGTGTAGGAGACCAATAAACTTATAGATACCAAGAGTTTACTTATAGTTCACTACAAATCTGATATTTAGACTGAGAAGGAAAACTATTAAAGCTAAAAAATAGCTAGCTGGCTAGTTAGCTAATTTTGCTAAATAATTGTATTTCGCTTTTCATGTTGTTTCTGTATTTTGATCTACATTTACACAGTAAATGGACACTATAGGAAATAATAAAGATGTAAAACAGGTATAAATGTGGTAGTGAAATGTGTCCTAGTGTATGACTGAGTTGTTCCTCTGTGTGCTTCAGTAACTGCTGTTAAACTGAGAGGAAAGAAAATGGCTTCAGTTCAGCAGAAATGAACTGATAAACAGTGTTAGGAAAAGACAAAGTGTTCAAATATTTACTCAAATATAAATTGTGATAACTTGTTAAAATGTTTTTAATGGTTTAATAGTGGATTTATTCAGGTTTAAACACACAAGCTGGTGGTGAAGGTAATATTAGTAGAGCCTCATTGTGGATGTAAACATTAATGACTAAACCCTTAATGACTAAATCCTTCATCCTCTTCCTCATGGCTGTGTTTTAGGAGCGTGAGCAAGAACGAGAGGCTCACAGTGTCCTGAAGTCCTAGTATGAATCTATAACCCACAACAAGGAGGCGCTACAGGTAAGAATTTTTATCTGTGTGTGCGTTTAATCAAATTCTTATTGACATTTTCTCTCTCATACACTAAACATATACACAAAGTGTCTTAATGTGTGTGTAAATGTCAATAAAACCAACAGCTTTTTCTCGTTAAACTTCCAGGTCTTCTGGATGAAGCTGAGACGACATGATCATTTTACTTATGCTCACTGAATTTCTTGTGCTAATCCATGTGCTCAATTATCAAGTACAGATGTTTCAGTGAATCAGGTTCTGCCCCACATTTAATTTAAACAAAGCACTAAAGCTGCAAGAAAATACCTCAACTTCAGTTTCTGTCAAATTCCATCAAACATCACTGACTTTACTAAAGTGGATTTCAGGAAAGAAAATGAAGTGATTGAATTTTCTCTGTGATGGAGAGACATTAGACATGATTGTCATACAAAATCTTTATTTCCTTATATAAAAGTTGTTCAAAATAAAATGTAATAAAAAATGAAGATGGTGAAACAACATGCACACTAAAGTACATGAAATGTTCGTATTTCACCATCTTCCTCTATTCCTGAATCATTTTCCATTTCTTCAAGTTTCTTCAACAGATCCTCGAAGCTGTCAATATCAAACACTGGTACAGAATCCAGGATCTCTGTGCTGTTGTGGGGGTCTTCAGTATGATTCTGAGCTCCAGACTGGTTAAAAAAGCCATATTCCTCATTTAAAATGGAAAAGATGTCGTTGTTGAGCAAAGTGATTTCCTCCTCGTCCTCGAGCTGAACCTCACTGCTTGTACAGTCAGACCCATAGCAGGTGCTGTAAACAGAAGTGCACAATTTTAGCTGCATATTAAAGTAAATGAGTGGCGATTATGGCGATTATTTAAGATGCAGAGTAAAACTTCATTTGCATGTCATTCTTCTGAAACTGTTCCAATGCAGTTTACTAACTCACTTGGTCTGGCAGAAAGTCGACTCAGAAACAGAAGGGAAAAGAGGAGGATCAAAGCAGAAGTCTTTAGGAGACAGCAGTTCTTGGTGGCTAAGGCCGGGGAACTGATCACTAACTTCAGGCACGAGGTCATGGACTGGTACTTCTTCTGGCATGTTCATGACTATGTGGTGGTTTGGTTGATGATCAGGTCTCCTCTGTGAGTCACTACTCTGCAAACTGCCTTTTCTCCTTCCCTTCTTTGGAAGCGGTTTATAAACCCAATCTACATGATAGAAAAGAAGAATTTAAAGAGTAAGAAGCAACATAAAAACAATAAAAGTGTCAGAATTGATGCGTTTGTTTTGTTATTTTGCCATTTGTCTATAAAGAAAGTTCACCTACCAGGAAACAACTGTTTGTGTTCCTGTTTAAGCCTCCATGATTCAGTGTAGTAGGGTTTCTTCTGTTCTTCACTCAGTTTGTTCCACGCGATCCCAAGCTGCATGCTGATCTCTGCAGAGCTGCTATTTGGATTGGCCTTGGAAAAGATGGGACGCTGTTTCCTCGCCCAAACCATGTAGGCATTCATTGGCCTTCTGATGTTGCCTTTTTTATCTCTGCACTTGGCAACGTTAAATTTATCTACAAAATAAAAAACAAAGTTTAAGTTAAACAGAAATCATTATAAACTTCTAGTTAAAACAGTGAACAGAACAGAGTCATGCAAAACTGCACCAGTCTTAAACACACACAATGTTGTAGTACAAATATTTTATAAGTGCTGCATTACTCAGTCAGTACAAAATCATTTTATATTTCCTGCATGACAGATTGATATTTAATGTGGTTTTAGGAACTAAATGATAACTATATTTCATTGTCTCTGTACTTATTCTCTGTACAATGACAATAAAGTTAAATAAAGTTGACAGCAGGAGAAGCAGCTGTAGCTGTTACCCGTCTTATTATCTGTCATTATTTCTCCTTCTTTCTTCTGAAAGTCGCTCTTTCTGGCTGAAAAATCTTTTTTGGTGTCTTGGAGAGCGGATTGTTCAAAACATTGACGCTTATCACTAAAAACAATTAAAAACATTTCAGCTGTTTGTTTGCGCTTCATTGCTGTGGTCAGTAACAAAGTTGTCATGACAATAAAAGCACGTCCAGGGCACTATCAGAGATACCGACGTCACAAAAGAGGCGGGGCTTCAATTATTAAAATGCAGACGCGGAAGCTGAAAACGAGTGGTGTTAAGACAAGCGAAGTGGTGTGTGATTGTAAATATTACACGAGTTCCTATAGCGCTCCTCTGTTTAGACACAGTCGGGTATTAAAATATTTAGAATTATATTATTTAATAGAAAACACGTGTTTGCAGTTTGGAATGTGATTTTGATAAAAATTGTGGGGTTTAATTTGAGGTGTAATTAGTTTGTACTGCATGTGGTGACCTGTTGATGTGTTATACTTAAAGTGACCATTAGGGGGAGTAGAAGTGCATTGAAAATAGAGAATGAGAGAACACGTGATTAGCGCGTGTCAGATGTGTGTTATGAGCTATTAGAAAAGAAATCATTTATTCATGCTACCTGGCCTCGCTTCCTTCTGTTTCCTGACAACACTGCACTTTTAACAGACTTTATTTCATTTCCCTTAGATTATTCATTATACTTACCTTCTCTGAACACAAACAGATTTTGTACTTAAACACATGGTAGTATTTATAGTCTCTTATCATCCTTCAATCATAATCATCTACTTATTAAGATGTTTGTAAGCAAGAAATTATAATAAGAATAAAATAATCTGGTAAATTAATCACAAGGTAAATTAACTGTAATACATATTTTTATTGAATACAATTAGGTCCAAAAATGTATTTAAAAAAGAAAAAACATTAATGAAAGATGTGATTGATTTTGATCTGCTGCCAGTCTTTTTACAAGCACTTAGTGTTTTCTCAACTGGTCCACGACTACACCATAATATGTATGGGATTTTTATATTGATATTAAAATAAGAAACCAAACTCCTATAAAATCATCTCAGCAGTATTAAAATCAAGATTTGGTGATTTCTGTAAAAAGCTTGGTGTGGAATGGACGTCTCTGTTCACCTGTGTACAGCAGCACATGGGGAGGACAACAAATAATGACAAGAAACAAAAAGTGACAAACTTCATTTGATTTGACTTTTCCTCCATCACCCTTATAGCTGACATGCCATCATTATACACACACAATGAATGTAACACTGATTTGAGGTGATCTATGAAAAAAAAACACTTTCTATTAGTCAGTTCTATAAATGTTAGTTTTAAGACTAACGAGGCATAAAAACAATTTAAATGTTTACACGTGAGATTCGTAACACCACTTCCACAAATACAAAGTGCCCTAGTGTAACATTTGATCAGTTATCAGCAAAAACAACTTCCTCCTTTCTGCTAAATCTTGATATTCAAATCCTTGTTTAGTCAATTATTCCCTGGTTCTCCTACAGCTGATGTTCTACTGTATACACAACACATCATCTACAGGAATCTTTGATATTCCCAGACCTGAGGTGAGATACTGAAGAGGAACGAGTAAGAAGAGACTTTAAACTGTTGCTCAGAGACGAGTCCATAACATCTTCTCTTCATCTTCTTCCTCTTGATCTCTTCATCTTTTCCTTCTCCTCCTGATCCCTGGTGTTGGACAGAAATCCCTCTGTAACCTATAACATAAAGCTGTTCAAACACTATGTGCTCTGTATTTATTTCTATGTGAGGCTCATGACTGGTAGGAGACGAGCTGCTTGAGGAGACTGAGTCCTCACAGGGGACAAGCTGCTTGAGGAGACTGGGTCCTCACAGGGGACAAGCTGCTTTGAAGAGACCGAGTCCTCACAGGGGACAAGCTGCTTGAGGAGACTGAGTCCTCACAGGGGACGAGCTGCTTGAAGAGACCGAGTCCTCACAGGGGACAAGCTGCTTTGAAGAGACCGAGTCCTCACAGGGGACAAGCTGCTTGAGGAGACTGAGTCCTCACAGGGGACAAGCTGCTTGAGGAGACTGAGTCCTCACAGGGGACGAGCTGCTTGGAGGAGACTGTATAATCAAGTCAAGTCAAGTCAAGTCAAGAAGCTTTTATTGTCATTTCAACCATATATAGCTGATGCAGTATACAGTGAAACGTTTCTCCTGAACCCAGGTGCTACATAAAACAACATAAAAACAACAGTCACAGTACAGAAGAACACAGGGCCAGGAACTAAGATCCTCACATAAAGTGCATGTGCAACTGGTGCAAACAGTGCAAAAGACAACACAAGACAGTGCAAAAGACAACACAAGACAGTGCAGAACAATACAAAATACACAAAATATAAAAATAAAAGCAGCAGTAGCTCCGCCAGTAAAACTTGTCGTGACAGGATAAGGTGCACAGTAGCAGAAATGTAAACAAATATAAACAGAATTTTGCAATCCTATAATAGTGTAAAAAAAATATGGTAGCAGCAATCAAGATAAAGTGAACAGTGACCAATGGATTCACAGAATAATGTGCAAATAGAGCAAGTTCCGAGATCAGCAACAAACGGCATGTAAACATTATGCTATAATGAGAGGTGTGAATGGTGCTGAGACCTGGGTGTGTGAAGTGTATGTGTGTTGAGTCCGGTTGTGCACAGTCACTCAGTTGTGTGTAAGTGTGTGTGTGTGTGAGAGAGAGAGTTCAGTCCAGATGTTTGTTCAGGAGCCTGACGGTTATGGAAAAACTGTTACACAGTCTTGTTGTGGCGGCCAATGCTTCGGAACCGCTTTTCCTGATGGTAGGAGGGTGAAGTATGTGTGTGATGGGTGTGTGGTCGTCCACAATGCTGTTTGCTTTATGGATGCAGTGTGTGGTGTAAATGTCCATGATAGAGGGAGAGAGACTGATGATCTTCTCAGCTGTCCTCACTATCCTCTGTAGGGTCTTGCGATCCGAGACGGTGCAATTCCCAAACCAGGCAGTGATGCAGCTGCTCACGATGCTCTCGATGGTCCCTCTATAGAACATGGTCAGGATAAGATCTTTCTCAGCCTTCTCAGGAAGTAGAGACGCTGCTGGGCTTTCTTGGTGATGGAGCTGGTGTTATGACCAGGTGAGGTTATCCGCCAGATGAACACCAAGGAATTTGGTGCTCTTGACGATCTCCACTGAAGATCCATCGATGAACAGTGGAGAATAGTCACTCTGTGCTCTTCTGAAGTCAACAACCATCTCTTTGGTTTTGTCCACGTTCAGAGACAGGTTGTTGGCTCCACACCAGGCTGTTAGCCGTTGCACCTCCTCTCTGTATGCTGACTCGTCGTTCTTGCTGATTAGACCCACCACGGTCGTGTCATCAGCAAACTTGATGATATGATTCGAGCTGTGCATTGGAGCACAGTCGTGAGTCAGCAGAGTGAACAGCAGTGGACTGAGCACACAGCCCTGAGGGGCTCCAGTGCTCAGTGTGGTGGTTCTGGAGATGCTGTTCCCGATCCGGACTGACTGAGGTCTCGGTCAGGAAGTCCAGGATCCAGTTGCAGAGAGGTGTTCAGGCCCAGTAGGCTCAGCTTCTCGATCAGGTGCTGGGGAATGATTGTGTTGAATGCTGAACTGAAGTCTATGAACAGCATCCTTACATAAGAGTCCTTGTTATCCAGATGGGTGAGGGCCAGATGGAGGGTTGTGGAGATGGCATCGTCCGTGGAGCGGTTTGGACGATACGCAAACTGCATGGGGTCCAGTGCGGGTGGGAGCTGGGTCTTTATGTGCCTCATGACAAGCCTCTCAAGCACTTCATCATGATGGGTGTGAGTGCAACGGACGATAGTCATTGAGGCAGGACACAGAAGACTTCTTCGGCACAGGAATGATGGTCGTCATCTTGAGGCACGAAGGAACAGTGGCGCTGCTCAGGAGATGTTGAAGATGTCAGTGAAGACATCTGCTAGTTGTTCTGCACATTCCTGAGCACTCTGCCAGGAATGTTGTCTGGTCCAGCAGACTTCCGTGGGTTAACTCTGCATAGAGTTTTCCTCACTTCAGCTGTGGTTAGACAGAGCACCTGGTCACTGGGAGGAGGGATCGTCTTCCTCGCCACCACGTTGTTCTGCACCTCGAACCGGGCGAGTCATTCAGCGCATCTGGAAGGGAGGCGCCACGGTCACAAGCAGGTGATGTGGTCTTGTAATTCGTGATCGCCTGGATGCCCTGCCACATGCGCCGGTGTCTCCGCTGTCCTGAAGTGGCCATGGATTCTCTTGGCGTGTGCGCCTCTCTGATAGCACGGGACAGTTTGGCCCTTGCTGTTTTAAGGCCGTCTTGTCCCCTGCTCTGAAGGCAGAGTCTCTTGTTTTAGCAGCGCACGAACCTTGGCGGTCATCCATGGCTTCTGGTTGAACGATAGTGATGGTCCTGGAGGTAGTCACGTCGTCAATGCACTTGCCGATGTAACTGGTCACTGTTGACGTGTACTCCTCCAAGTTGATGAAATCGCCATTGGTTGCAGCTTCCTGAACATGTCCCAGTCAGTGCATTCAAAACAGTCCTGGAGAGCAGACATGGATCCTGCTGGCCAGGTTCTCACTTGTTTTTAGCTGGTCTTGAACGCCTGCTGAGTGGTCTGTATGCTGGGATCAGCATAACAGAGATGTGGTCTGAGTACCGAATCATCGCTGATGTTTGTGTAAACAACATCCAGCGTGTTTTCTCCTCTGGTTGCAAAGTCCACATTCTGATAGAATTTGGGAAGCACAGTCCTGAGATTTGCATGATTAAAATCTCACTATAAACAGTCCGTCAGGGTGTGTGTTTTGAAGTTCGCTAATGGTCCCAGAGAGCACGCTGAGCGCTTCCTTAGCATTAGCGCTTAGGTGGTATGTACACCGAGCACAATAGCGGTGGTGAATTCGGGTAAATAAAAGGTCTACATCTCACAACAATAAACTCCAGCAGCGATGAGCAGTAGGTAGAAACAAGCACAGAGTTCTTACACCATTCCGTGTTGATGTAAACACACAGACCGCCGCAGTCTTACCGCACAGAGCTGCATTTCTGTCGGCACGAAACGCAGCTAGCCCGTCCAGCTGTATGGCGGCGTCCGAACTCTGTCGCTCAGCCACGCCTCAGTAAACACAAAACGCAGCAGTGTCTGTACTCACGAGTAGCTTGTTGGAGTCTGATGTAGTCTAATTTATTGTCCAGGAGCAGACATTTGCCAGCAGTAGTGATGGTAGAGCGGGCCGCTAGGGTTTGCTTTAGCCCAGCATTAGCACCCGCCGCTTCCGCTTTCTGCTTCCTTGCGCAACGCTCGATTCCCCTCCTCCGTCCGTCCTCCGCAGGCGATGCCGAGGTCTGGAGGCCTGGTTCTCGGAGCACGCCGAGGTCGCGTAGCTTCTGCCGCAGGTCGTCATTTATGGTGTTGTTTGGGTTGTTTCTGAGTTCTATCAATGTTTTTCGGTTGTACACAGGGACACCGGTTGCTCCGATGCCCATGTGTTGTGTAGGGCGGGCTACAGAATAACGTTAGCACCATTTTGGGTCCGGAGCAGCCGCTGCGAGCTACTGCCGCGCCGCCATCTTGGACACCCTAATAATTTGAATAATATCAAATATATAATATAAAATATTTCATATAATAAAAATCAAAAGTAAGATTTCAGAGTTGAATCCCAGTGGAAACGCGACTGATCCGAAGCTGCTGCTTTTCAGCTGATACACACTGTGTGGTCAAAAGTATTTGGACACTTGTCTTTTCCAGCCAGATGTGGTTCATAAATTCACATAGTTCACATGCACTTAAATGCACCATACAGCCAATTAACATGCAAACTGTGAAAAACACTTCATATAAACAGAATGTAGAATCACTGAAAGCATTTTAAATGGGATTTAAAAACCCGCTACAGAGGGAAGCAGGAGCTTTTCTGTAGCTATTATTGCTTTTATGTTCATGCCACAGGACCAAATATCAGTTTATTTGATCTTTCCATAATGAGCTGGAAAAAATCATAAATGCTGTGGTGCCAATGGAAGATTAAGAAGAGAAAATCTCCAGGGACCATGATGATTTCCTGGCCCATGATGATGACTGGCTTATAAGCTGATTTAGATTCCTACAGCTGTGCTCCTGGATCTATGTGCTAAATTAGGTCCAGTACTACAGAGGGAACACACCAGAACCATGCCATCCCCGTCCAAATACAGGTCCTCACCACTCTGGGGTTAATGACAACAGGTTGTTTCTAGTGGGAAATGGCAGACAGGGAAATACTTTATATAAATATTATATAATCAACTTTTCACAAAGACCTTCTTTAGATATAATATAATTCTATTAAATCTCATGCTATAGGTCTGGTATCTGCCCCTGAGTGTCATAATGCCTGTCATTTTGGATGTTATTATTAAGGTGGGTAGTCGATACATCAGGTTTCCCTTCACTGTGGCACACTGACCTGCTTCAGCACATGATTCCTTTATCCTGACACATAGCAGTGTAGGGAACAGACTACAGGCAGCTGCAGGACGTGATGACTGGCTTCTTGGTGACTTTAACAACATGTAGAAATTGTAAACATTGTCCTGATGTAGTCTATAATATGACAGGTGACAGAGGCTTCACCCCTCAGATGCTCCTCACCTCCTTTAATGCAGATGTGGAGCTCTGGATGTCTCAGATGGAAGACTTCTATACCACCTGGAAAATGTGTACAAGATTATCAGGGTGTGTGGTGTTTTGCCCCCTCAGCATTATGACCCCGAGCCACAGCCCCCTGCCCCACAAGATGGATATCTACAAGGTGGAAGAATCCATGAGGAGGTCATACAGCGTTTGAAAGGAAGACAAAAATTATGGTTTAACTTCATCTTTTAATAATTATAACATTTTACTTTTGTCACATTTTTTCAAACGTTTATCATGTGGATTTAAATTATTTAGCTTAAAAGCATCCTCCAGTTGAGACACACTGATTTAGAATCAGAATTTAAATGATGTTGAACACTTCAATAAACAAGTGATTTCATATTTTAGATTTTTATTGATTTTATTAATTATTATTGGACATGGAGAGGTTTAGCTTTCAGTTCCTGTCCTTGATGTCCAGACTCACTTGCCTTTTTTTTCTCTCTTTTTTCTTTTTTTTAATGAAATGGGTGATAGTTGTCTGATCCAGTCCGGCAGGGGAACAGATATAGAACTGTGAGACTTCAGTGAAGACCACACCCCATTGTGAAACCTGTAACCACCACCGTGACGACTCGATGAGAATACCTTAGAGTCTGTTCTGACTGTGTGAAATGTGTGACAAAGGATAGGACGACAATTCCAATCACGATGTTTCGCTGGTTCAGTTGTCCATAGAACATAGCCACAGAAGGTGATGGTGTAGTACGTTACAAAGGTGCTTTGCATGACGAATTCCGTGAAGAGAAATCTGTGAGTGGTCGGAGCAACCAGCGAGCGGGCAGGAACTCCAAACGATTGGGCAAGGGTAATAGCCCTACGCACATGATAGATACGGGTGATCAGCTGAAGTCCTGCAGGAAGATCATAGACAGAGTTCTGGATGGAATCTAGCCACATTCCATCTGGGGAGAACATGTCAGCGTGGTGCAGAATGTCCATCACCGGTCTGAACGGGTCCGCATCAGTTTCCCAAACGATTGTCCTTTACTGGAGGAAACCTGAACCATTTGGGTAAATGATGGCACCGTTTACCTAAAGGACAGGTGGGCTGCTCCAGGCACCACAGGCAGTGCTTTGAAGAACAAGAAAAAACAAGCATCGCAGGGAGCTCTAGAGGTTACAAAGTTGATGTGATACCCCTCAGCACATGCTTCGATGTGCGCACACGTGCCTTGATGCAGACGCATACCTTGCAGAAGCCACCATTGTTCACCAGCTGCCATGTTCCTGCACACAGCATAAAATACACACAACAACAACATGATTTATATACGATATAATGAAAGAATCACAATTAAAGCATAAAAAGAGTTTAGTGCTTTTAGTTATAAGGAGACGTCTGTTACAGTCATTTTTTCTTATTGACTAGGGCCATAATCCCTCCATCCAAATCCACATAGATGTTTTGATCCATATCTGTGGAGATGTTTTCTGTAGAAGACTCTTCACCTGTAATTTTATACACTGGGAGCTGTACGTATTGTCTAAACAATGACAAGGAATTCCACAACAGATAAAACATGACACGGCTGCAAGGATTATTAAAATTGTAGTCCCAGTCTGACCCTATTCTACTCTATTTATTAGTATATTATGTTAATTATACTTGGAGTAAACAGGTTACATGAGTTTGATTAAAATATGGGATAAATAGGTTAAATTAAGCTACTTCATTGTATCTAATAGATTCTATACTAAATATTAGGTCAATTTGATGGATTATTTTAAAAGCCAAACTCTAAAAGCTAAGATTAGCTAGCCGGCTAGTTACCCATGCTAATGTCGCTTAATAATGACTTTGTACTTTTCGAGTCTTCTACTAAATAATCTACAATATTCTGCCATAATTATTTAGACGACTTACCAGGTACCTGTATGAAGAAATGTTCAATAGAAGAGAATTTGTAATGTTTTTTTAGTTGCTGCTAATCGCTGCTGCTTCTTGCTGCTGTTTGTTTGTTTGGTGGTTGTCAATTTTAGTGTCTCTTTACTTACAATTGGTAAATTCACAAATGAGAAACAAAAGCACGCTTTGAATTATATATACATGTCACACTGTGACATCACACCTAGATGCCCCACCCTCTGCCTGTGACATCATCATGTCACTCACTTTCTTTCTCTCTCTTTCTCTATCTCTCTCACACACACACACACACACACACACACACACACACTGTGCAATTAAGTCTGACACCCTGATATAGATAAATATCATTAATTATTAATAATAACATAATTAAAGGTAAACTGAGCACATTTTTTAATCTCAAAAGTGTGTATAAAACTGGTAGCCCTTCACATTAGTCGGTACCCAAGAAGTAGCTCTCGGTGTCAAAAAGGTTGTTGACCCCTGATTTATAATCTTGTTACTTTTGTCCCTACATGAACAAATACATTTTTATATTTAGTCATTGTGATTTCACCCTTTTACATCGTATCTCTGTTGGTTTCTTTTATTCAGCTCCATCTCACAGACGTTCTGGGACAGCTCTTAGGAGCGTTCTCCTCCGACAGTATCGACAATTTCAGCTCTTCTCCCTCACCACTGAGATTGCTCCATTTATTAAACATCTCTCTACTCCAGCTGTTCCAGAGAACCCCTGTCTGCCTCCTCGCATCGTGAAGAATACTTTTACACGTGATATGGGCACACAGACCTCGTCTGACCTTCCTGCTTTTTATCATCAGGTGACACAGACCAACAATGAAGACTATGACGACTCCCGTATTCCTTCATCAACTCTACTATCTCCTTGTGGGCAATGGCCCACAAACTCTTCTTTCCCAATAAACATGCTTAAGTCTGTCTTGTTTTTGTTTCTCCTACACACTCATAACATTAGTCAGACCCTATTCTACTCTATTTATTACTAACTGATTATTACTTGAATTTGATTAAATATACTATACTAATCACCAGTGTTGTGCTCGTTACTAAAAAATAGTAACTAGTTACAGTTACTCGTTACTTTATTCAAAAAGTAACTCAATTAGTTTGTCGATTATTTACACCAAAAAGTAATGTGTTACTGTTAAAACTAACTTTTTAGTTACTTTTAAAAGAACCTTCTTTAATGTTCCCATTAATGCCCTTTTATGTGTTATGATCTACAAACACAAAACTGACTTAAAACAAAACTAAAGTGGCTTCTGCATCATAAAAGCTGTTGTGTTGAAAAATGTTCCTTTCACAGCTGAAGTATGAAAACTATCAACAATGTAGAACAGAACACCGGGTTAGCTTCTAGCTTCTAGCTCCTCAGGCATGGAGTTTCTGGAGGTGTTGCTATCGCAGTAGATACGAGCTTTGAACCAGAAAGACACAGCTTACATTAGACTAAAAAGTTTTTGTCTTTATACTCAACTAAAGTGAAATAATGAGCATATTTCCACTTTGAGAAACTCGTCTTGCTCTCGCCTCGACTCGCCATTACTGCCGCACAGACCTGAATAAACAGAGACACACCAACAGTGCGTGTCCAGAGAGAAGTTTAATAATAAAAGCATGTTGGTTTAATTACAAAACAATTAATGCTCCAATGTTTGGAAAAGATCTCTAAAAGATCCTAACATTTGATGTAAACCTTGATATTGAAGACCCAAAGGTCCCTAATGTTTGTTGACAAATAGTGTTTTACATAAAAGAATCAGCTTTTATTTTACCAAAGGTTATGATCACATCTTGACATGTGGATTCGATTTGATTATAAATCTTAATGTTTCTATTTATTAATTCATGGAGCCATAAATGTTTTTGGCAAAATTTTTGGCAAAATTTCCATGAAATTTTGAAAATCTTCAAAATGTTTGTTTGGTGGTTGTCAATGAGATACTCAAATTTGTATTATGACATCATAAAAGCGATTCTGCACACATCACTCTGGTCACATGACCAGCTGGAGACTTGAGTCCCAAAGCACTTAAAGCACAAACACACTGCAAAATATTATTTTAATACAAAATTACCTTCAAATATCAATCTAGAAAAATGGCCCTGAATCCTGTATGTACACAAAACAGACACATGAATCTCATTTAAAATGCTTTTAGTGATTCTACATTCTGTTTATATAAATGTTTCCGCAGTTTGCATGTTAATTGGCTGGATGGAGCTTTTATTGATTAGTTATTTATCCAGTTATCATCTGTTAACCTGTTATTTCAACAAAACCAGATTTTCAATACATTTTTATTTGTATTGCGTTTTTAACAATGAACATTGTTTCGAAGCAGCTTTACACAGATAATGTGGTGATAAAAATAAATGAGATGTTTATGTGTAAGTTTGTCTCTGATGAACAAGCCGGTGCCGACTGTGGCGAGAAAAAACTCCCCGAGACGGCATAAGGAAGAAACCTTAAGAGGAACCAGACTCAAGAGGGAACCCGTCCTCATCTGGGTTTCACTGAATGTCCATTTATTACAGCTAAATGATGTTGAGGTGAAGTGATGATCAGATACAAACTGTAGTCCTGAGTCAGTGTAGCAGACTGTTAACATAAACTACAGTCCGAATCCCAACCCTCAAAACTCCTGTTTTTACTCTGTTTTGTTTCTGCGTGGACTATTTCAGCCTGGGGGTCGTAAGTTTTTGGACACTTTGTTTTTGTGTTTTTCCTACGAGTACATTGTATTTTACCTGATAGTAGTAGGGCACATGTTTGATCTAAAATAATGAAAGTGATGAGACGGAACTCTTTGTACAAATAATTACACACACACACACACACACACACACACACACACATTATGTGTTCCTAATTAAGTGTTTGCAATACATGAACACAATTAGTATCATTGTACATACAGTAACATGGTCATTTTTTAAACATATGCATTAAAGACTCTAATATAAATAATACAAAATTACATATATAAATATTGAAAATGGCCCTGAATCCTGTATGTACTGTAGATGTTTTGTTTGAAGTGTTGTGATCATGAAGATGAAATCCTGCAGGTTATTTGGGTTTGTACTGTGCAGAGTGGGCTTTCAGTCCTAATGCTCTAAAACGTCGAGACACTGTATGACGAGACAGATCCTTACCCTGTTCAGCGCTGAACTGGTGAGCAATTCCAGCTGCAGTGTGGAAACGATTGCCCATTGAGATCCTCCGCAGTATCCTGTCCTCTCTTGTATTTGTCTTCCGTGGACAACCAGCCTTCTTGGCAGACTTGAATGAGTTTGTGATGTTGTAAAGATTCAATATTCTTGAAATCACATATTTGGAACGACCAACTTGTCTTGCTATGGCTGATAGGGTCATTCCTTTGGCCTTTATCTGGACAAACTGCTGTTCAGTCACTTTAGAACGGCCCACCATCTTGTAGAGTCAGTGAAACTGGAAGTTAGGCTGCCAGTTAAATAGGGGTTGACAGATAATCAAGGAAATTAGCACCAGGTGCCAGATTACACAAATAACTGGGAGGTATCTGAAAGTGTTCTCTAATTTTGATCAGTGTGTTTTCTGCAAAATAATGTTTTTTTTTAAATGCCTTAGTTATTTTGTGGAAAAGGTGTTCTGGTAGCATGGTATAGACAGGACAAAAACTCCTTTAACTGTTGAGCAGTGAAGATGACATTATTTCAGAATTGTTTAATTGTTTATAAATTGTTCTCTGATTTTGATCCCCAGTGTACATATTTTCCTTCAATAAGTCTGGAAATGCAGCCATTACACTCTCTTCATGTCCTCGTTTTCAGTCCTAACTATAATGATGTTCATAACAAAACTGGCATGAAGACACGTGTTCACGCTTTATTCACTTTCCTGTGATGTAGCTTCCTGTGTTTGACTTGTTTGCCGCGAGTTCCGTGTTTGTATTTGTGTTGGCATTTTCAAACTAAACTTTACTATTTATATTCCTCTTTTTCCTCTTTAAATCAACCTGAATTGTTTTTTGTCTTCCTGACTTGTGCCTGTAGCTCGTTAACTCGACTACCACTAGTGTTGACTACATTCATTGCCTCACATTTTTTCCTAAATCTGTTCGTGATTATAAGCACTATGACGGTTGTGTGTCTGCCTTTGAGCACAGGTGAGGACTCCTTTGAGTTGCAAACGGTGGAGTTGGAGCTGGAGGCTTTGGAGCAGAAGAACAAAGAAAACTAAGCAGATTGCTGAAATGAAGGAGAAGCTGGAACACATGGAGAAAGTAGAGAAAGACTTGGATGCATTTTCTTCTCGAATGATAGAGAAGATAACAGAAGAGAAAGAAGAGAAAGCCATTCTGCTACAGACGGTGCAAAAGCTGGAGGCTACTTTGGCTTCTGAGTGAAAGCAGCAGGAACAGGACATAACTGAGAGAAGCCAGAGCTGGGCGAGAGAACAAAAACAACTGGAGGAACGTGTTGCTCAGCTTGAGTTTATTTTGGATCAGACCACCATGGAGCTCCAGTCTTCCTTGAAAATCAATAAGGAACTGGAAAAAACTGTAGAAGGTGAGAGAGAGAGCTGGACGAGAGAACAAAAGAAAGTGGAGGAACATGTTGCTCAGCTTGAGTTTATTTTGGAACAGACCACCATGAAGCTCCAGTCTTCCTGAAAATGCATGAGGAACTGGAAAAACTGTAGAAGGTGAGAGAGAGCTGGACGAGAGAACAAAAACAACTGGAGGAACGTGTTGCTCAGCTTGAGGTCACTTTGGAACAGACCACCATGGAGCTCCAGGATACTCAGAATCACTGTGAGAAAGTAAAAAATAGTGCAGAGCAGGAGAGAGATCATTTGATCAGAGAGAAAGAGCGACTGGAGGAACGTGTTGCTCAGTTTGAGCCCACGTTGGATTTTAAAGAAAAACAAGAGGACGAAGAGAAAACTAAACTTGAGATAGAGGAGAGGAACAACTTACAGCTTCAGACCAACAGGGGGCTCCAGGATACCCAGAATCTCTGTGAGGAAGAAAAGAAGACTTCAGAGAATAAAACAGATCATTATATGAGAGTCCGAGAGCGATGGGAGGAAATTGTTGCTCAGCTGAGACAAGAAAACATTCAAAAGAAAAGGAGAAATAGAAAAAAAAGAAGACGACAAGAGAAACAGAGAGTCTGAACACTTTTACTACAGCGAGACACAATAAACACTATTAAATTAATAAAGATTTTGAATTTCAATCATGTCTAATGTCTCTTCATCACAGAGAGCATTCAATGATGGTATTTTTTTTCTTGAAATCCACTTTAGTAAAGTCAGTGATGTTTGATGTCCTTAAAGAAAAGAATTTGACAGAAACTGAAGTTGAGGTATTTTCTTGCAGCTTTAGTGCTTTGTTCATTTTGTCCACTGTAGTCCACTGAAAAGCACAGTTTAATACAGTGTGCTCATGTGTGTATCAGTGTTCTGATTTAATCAACTGAATAGTCGGTGTAGGTCACAAGAGTGTGTGTGTGTGTGTGTGTGTGTGTGTGTTATTACCCATAAGGCAGTGATTTTAACCTTTTTGAGGCGTGACTCATTGTTTACATGAAGAAAACACAGTGCATGTAGGGTACGGCCATGGGCGTAAATTTCATTTAACAGTAGGGGGACAATAAATATAAAATTTCTCATGAGCAATTTTGAAGGGGACACAAATAATACAGTCAAATTGTACTTACAGTATAAAGACACAGTGTCCCCACAATGAAAACTTTGTTTCTATCATTATTATTGTAGCATGGAGACTGCATCAGTTACAATGGTAATTCAAAGCTCTTTACATAAATAAAGTAAAACTATCATAAAAAAATAATCACAACAATAAAAACAAGGAATTAAAAAGGGTTTAACATTTTATTTACAAATTCAAACATTTAAGAACAGAATAGAAACTGATTATAAAAATACAGTGGGTCAGTTTGGCTGTAGCACAGTGATCATTTAGTAAATACACAGATAAACAATATGCTAATTGTGTGTTAATGTTAACATTATACCAAGTCGTCCCAAATAAAACACTGCATGTGAAACGGCTTTGGTGTGTTAGTGTCAGTGCACTATGCTACAAGCTATTGTAAACAAGCTAACGTTCACTAGATAAGTGATATTTTAATCTCTAATAGAGCAGATTCATGGAAAATTACATCCGAAATCAGCATTTTTGCCGCAACTAATTTATGAATGAGTCTGCATCAACTACATTAAAGAGAATCGCTTTATTTAAGGTGAATAAAATCCTCTAGTTAATGGAGTTGAACATTAATTGAGGCGCAGACACACACCTGACTCGTGTGTGTAGAGAAGGTGAGATGAACTGGGAAAGCAGGCAGTGGGTCAAACCACTGTGAGGAAGGAGAGGGGGGAACTCAACTGTTTCTAAATGCAGTTTTGCGTTGTGTTTATTTTACTTAAACAATTATTTTAGGTATACATACATATATTTTTCATATAATAGAGAATACATATAATAGAGAGTGCGATTTTTTTGAATATTTTTTGGGGATTCGGGATTTACCTCCCTTAGGTGGTCAGAATGTTTCTACTCTGTTCCTGGGTTAGTTTCAGGGGTTCACCTCAGTCAGCTTCATCTGGTCATTTATGATTCTACAACATTCATATAGTCACTCGGGTCAACTTCCGGATTGTGCGTAATCTTCCCTCTGTAATCTGTACTTGCGCAGAGTGTGTGTGTGTGTGTGTGTGTGTGTGTGTGTGTGTGTGTGTGTGTGTGAGAGAGAGAGAAAAATAAAATGAGTGACATGATGATGTCACTGGTGAGGGCGGGGCATCTAGGTGTGATGTCACAGTGTGAGACGTCTATATAAATCAAAGCGTGCTTTTGTTTCTCATTTGTGAATTTAACAATTGTAAGTAAAGAGACACTAAAATTGACAACCACCAAACAAACAAACAGCAGCAAGAAGCAGCAGCGATTAGCAGCAACTAAAAAAACATTAAAAATCCTCTTCTATTGAACATTTCTTTATACAGGTACCTGGTAAGTCGTCTAAATAATTATGGCAGAATATTGTAGATTATTTAGTAGAAGACTCGAAAAGTACAAAGTCAATTATTTAGCGACATTAGCATGGGTAACTAGCCGGCTAGCTAATCTTAGCTTTTATAGTTTAGCTTTTTAAATGGATCCATCAAATGTACCTAATAATTAGTATAGAATCTATTAGATACAATGAAGTAGCTTAATTTAACCTATTTATCCCATATTTTAATCAAACTCATGTAACCTGTTTACTCCAAGTATAATGAACATAATATACTAATAAATAGAGTAGAATAGGGTCAGACTGGGACTACAATTTTAATAATCCTTGCAGCCGTGTCATGTTTTATCTGTTGTGGAATTCCTTGTCATTGTTTAGACAATACGTACAGCTCCCAGTGTATAAAATTACAGGTGAAGAGTCTTCTACAGAAAACATCTCCACAGATATGGATCAAAACATCTATGTGGATTTGGATGGAGGGATTATGGCCCTAGTCAATGAGAAAAAATGACTGTAACAAACGTTTCCTTATAACTAAAATCACTAAACTCTTTCTATGCTTAAATTCTGATTCTTTGATTATATCGTATATAAATCATGTTGTTGTTGTGTGTATTTTATGCTGTGTGCAGGAACATGGCAGCTGGTGAACAAAGGTGGCTTCTGCAAGGTATGCGTCTGCGTCAAGGCACTTGTGGGTACATTGAAGCATGTGCTGAGGGGTATCGCTTCGACTTTGACACCTCTAGAGCTACCTGCGATGCTTGTTTTTGCCTTCTTCTTCAAAAGCACTGCCTGTGGTGCCTGGAGCAGCCCACCTGTAAACGGTTCCCTCATTTTCCCCGTAAATGGTTCAGGTTTCCTCCAGAAAAGGACGAATTCGTTTGGAAAACTGATGCGGACCAGTTCAGACCGGTGATGGACATTCTGCACCACGCTGACATGTTCTCCCCAGACGGAATGTGGCTAGATTCCATCCAGAACTCTGTCTATGATCTTCCTGCAGGACTTCAGCTGATCACCCGTATCTATCATGTGCGTAGGGCTATTACCCTTGCCCAATCGTTTGGAGTTCCTGCCCGCTCGCTGGTTGCTCCGAGAACTCACAGATTTCTCTTCACGGAATTTGTCATGCAAAGCACCTTTGTAACGCACTACACCATCACCTTCTGTGGCTATGTTCTATGGACAACTGAACCAGCGAAACATCGTGATTGGAATTCTCGTCCTATCCTTTGTCACAAATTTCACACAATCGGAACAGACTCAATGGTATTCTCATCGAGATGTCACGATGGGGATTTGAGGTTACACGTTGGGGTGTGGTCTGCACTGAAGTCTCACAGTTCTATATCTGCTCCCCTGCCGCACTGGATCAGACGACTATCACCGATTCCCGTAAAAAAAAAAAAATCAAGGACAGGAACTGAAAGCTAAACCTCCCTATGTCCAATAATAATTAATAAAATCAATAAAAATCTAAAATATGAAATCACTTGTTTATTGAAGTGTTCGACATCATTTAAATCCTGATTCTAAATCAGTGTTTCTCAACTGGAGGATGCTTTTAAACTAAATAATTAAAATCCACATGATAAACTTTTGGGAAAATGTGACAAAAGTAAAATTGCACAATTATTAAAAGATGAAGTTAAACCATGATTTTTGTCTTCCTTTCAAACACCGTATGACCTCCTCATGGATTCTTCCACCTTGTGGGGCAGGAGGCTGTGGCTCGGGGTCATAATGCTGAGGGGGAGGGAGGTCAGGAGGGAGAGGGAAACTGGTCCTCAGTGCCACATTGTGCAAAACACCACACACCCTGATCATCTTGTACACTTTTAACGGGTGGTATAGAAGTCTTCCACCTGAGACATCCAGAGCTCCACATCTGCATTTAAGAATGTGAGGAGCATCTGAGGGGTGAAGCCTCTGTCACATGTCATATTATAGACTACATCAGGACAATGTTTACAATTTCTACATGTTGTTAAAGTCACCAAGAAGCCAGTCATCACGTCCTGCAGCTGCCTGTAGTCTGTTCCCTACACTGCTATGTGTCAGGATAAAGGAATTATGTGCTGAAGCAGGTCAGCGTGCAACAATGTTTGTGAGGGTCGTGTTAGAGTCACATATGACTTGCACCTTAACAGAAATCATATGCTGTTTATTAACATATACAAATTCCTTTTCATATGGAGTCTTTACAGAAATATGAGTGCAGTCAATTGTGTTAATTACATTTGGAAAACTGAAGATTGCTGCAAAGTGCATTTTAATTTCAGCCTGTTCTTGCACAGTGAAGGGAAACCTGATGTATCAACTACCCACCTTAATAATAACATCCAAAATGACAGGCATTATGACACTCAGGGGCAGATACCAGACCTATAGCATGAGATTTAATAGAATTATATTATATCTAATGAAGGTCTTTGTGAAAAAGTTAATTATATATAATATTTATATAAAGTATTTCGCTGTCTGCCATTTCCCACTAGAAACAACCTGTTGTCATTAACCCCAGAGTGGTGAGGACCTGTATTTGGACCGGGATGGCATGGTTCTGGTGTGTTTCCCTCTGTAGTACTGGACCCAATTCAGCACATAGATCCAGGAGCACAGCTGTAGGAATCTAAATCAGATTATTATCCAGTCATCATCATGGGCCAAGAAATCATCATGGTCCCTGGAGACTCTTTCTCTCCTTATTCTTCCATTGGCGTAATCCTCCAGCAGTGCCATTATGCAGCATTACACACGGGAGTCACCACAGCATTTATGATTTATTCCAGTTCATTATGGAAAGATAAACTGATATTTCGTCCTGTGCCATGAACATAAAAGCAATAATAGCTACAGAAAAGCTCCTGCTTCCCTCTGTAGCGGGTATTTAAATCCCATTTAAAATGCTTTCAGTGATTCTACATTCTGTTTATATGAAGTGTTTCAACAGTTTGCATGTTAATTGGCTGTATGGTGCATTTAAGTGCCTTTTAGGTGAATTTATGAACCACATCTGTCTGGAAAAGATGTGTCCAAATACTTTTGACCACACAGTGTGTATCAGTTGAAAAGCAGCAGCTTCAGATCAGTCGCGTTTCCACTGGGATTCAACTCTGAAATATTACTTTTTTTTAATTTTATGAAATATTTTATATGATATATTTGATATTATCTGTTTGGACTTTTCTTTCCTCAGCATCACTTGGATTTTCCTCCTGTAGCTCAGAGAGACGTCGTGTTCCAGGTGGAGGATGAAGACCCTCTGCCGGGATGAAATGAACTGTACGACACCTGGAACGGTGAGTTTCCGAGCTTTATGGATTTTATTCTCTTTAAAACACAGAGTTTATCATTTATTATAATTATAATTATTATTAACCATCGGTACCGGAGTGAAGAGGGGAAAAGCGATGTTCCTCATGTTGTGTTTACTCCTGATCATTAGCATAAAGATCACAGACTTGCAGGAAAAGTGGATACATTTGTCTAAAATAAATAAATGATAAAGAAAGAAGGATAATAAAGAGTGATAATATTTCCATAAATGTTGCAGTGAGCAGAAATGGACCTTTCGGCTAATGGTGTAGGAGACATCATCATTAGCCTCATGCTAGCCGGGTTTGCTAGCGCTGCTTTTGTGTTTATTAGTTTATTAGAAACGTCTACTTTTTTTGACTAAAAGATGAATAAAACTATATTTAGGTTAATAAGATTACATAAGTTACATTAGTACATGAATTTACTTATAGTTCACTAAAAATCTGTGTAGTGTATGACTGAGTTGTTCCTCTGTGTGCTTCAGTAACTGCTGTTAAACTGAGAGGAAAGAAAAATGGCTTCAGTTCAGCAGAAATGAACTGATAAACAGTGTTAGGAAAAGACAAAGTGTTTAAATATTTACTCAAATATAAATTGTGATAACTTGTTAAAATGTTTTTAATGGTTTAATAGTGGATTTATTCAGGTTTAAACACACAAGCTGGTGGTGAAGGTAATATTGATTATAGATTCCTTTTACGAGACGCGTCTCACTGTGTGTTTGTCTCTTCAGACACAGGAAGATGGAGACAGGACACGACATCAGTCTCCTCCGAACAGCTCATCCCCTGTGAGGACTCGGTCTCCTCCAAGCAGCTCATCCCCTGTGAGGACTCAGTCTCCTCCAAGCAGCTCGTCCCCTGTGAGGACTCAGTCTCCTAGAAAGCAGCTTGTCTCCTTTGAGGACTCAGTCTCCTCCAAGCAGCTCGTCCCCTGTGAGGACTCAGTCTCCTCCAAGCAGCTCGTCTCCTTTGAGGACTCAGTCTCCTCCAAGCAGCTCGTCCCCTGTGAGGACTCAGTCTCCTCCAAGCAGCTCGTCCCCTGTGAGGACTCAGTCTCCTCCAAGCAGCTCGTCTCCTACCAGTCATGAGCCTCACATAGAGATAAATACAGAGCACATAGTTTTTGAACAGCTTTATGTTATAGGTTACAGAGGGGACAACACCAGGGGATCAGGAGGAGAAGGTAAAAGATGAAGAGATCAAGAGGAAGAAGATGAAGAGAAGATGTTATGGACTCGTCTCTGAGCAGCAGTTTAAAGTCTCATCTCACTCGTTCCTGTTCAGTATCTCACCTCAGGCCAGAGGATATCAAAGATTCCTGTAGATGATGTGTTGTGTATACAGTAGAACATCAGCTGTAGGAGAACCAGGGAATAATTGACTAAACAAGGATTTGAATATCAAGATTTTGCAGAAAGGAGGAAGTTGTTTTTGCTGATAACTGATCAAATGTTACACTAGGGCACTTTGTATTTGTGGAAGTGGTGTTACGAATCTCACGTGTAAACATTTGAATTGTTTTTATGCCTCGTTAGTCTTAAAACTAACATTTATAGAACTGACTAATAGAAAGTGTTTTTTTTTCATGGATCACCTCAAATCAGTGTTACATTCATTGTGTGTGTATAATGATGGCATGTCAGCTATAAGGGTGATGAAGGAAAAGTCAAATCTAAATGAAGTTTGTCACTTTTTTGTTTCTTGTCATTATTTGTTGTCCTCCCCATGTGCTGCTGTACACAGGTGAACAGAGACGTCCATTCCACACCAAGCTTTTTACAGAAATCACCAAATCTTGATTTTAATACTGCTGAGATGATTTTATAGGAGTTTAGTTTCTTATTTTAATACCAATATAAAAATCCCATACATATTATGGTGTAGTCGTGGACCAGTTGAGAAAACACTAAGTGCTTGTAAAAAGACTGGCAGCAGATCAAAATCAATCACATCTTTCATTAATGTTTTTTCTTTTTTAAATACATTTTTGGACCTGATTGTATTCAATAAAAATATGTATTACAGTTAATTTACCTTGTGATTAATTTACCAGATTATTTTATTCTTATGATAATTTCTTGCTTACAAACGTCTTAATAAGTAGATGATTATAATTGAAGGATGAACAGAGACTATAAATACTACCATGTGTTTAAGTACAAAATCTGTTTGTGTTCAGAGAAGGTAAGTATAATGAATAATCTAAGGAAGATTAGATAAAGTCTGTTAAAAGTGCAGTGTTGTCAGGAAACAGAAGGAAGCGAGGCCAGGTAGCATGAATAAATGATTTCTTTTCTAATAGCTCATAACACACATCTGACACGCTAATCACGTGTTCTCTCATTCTCTATTTTCAATGCACTTCTACTCCCCCTAATGGTCACTTTAAGTATAACACAACAACAGGTCACCACATGCAGTACAAACTAATTACACCTCAAATTAAACCCCACATTTTTATCAAAATCACATTCCAAACTGCAAACACGTGATTTCTATTAAATAATATAATTCTAAATATTTTAATACCCTACTGTGTCTAAACAGAGGAGCGCTATAGGAACTCGTGTAGGGTTTACAATCACACACCACTTCGCTTGTCTTAACACCACCTGTTTTCAGCTTCCGCGTCTGCATTTGAATCATTGAAGCCCCGCCTCTTTTGTGACGTCGGTATCTCTGATAGCGCCCTGGACTCGCTTTTATTGTCATGACAACTTTGTTGTGCTGCAGTTCAACACAAACATTTACTGACCACAGCAATGAAGCGCAAACAAACAGCTGAAATGTTTTTAATTGTTTTTAGTGATAAGCGTCAATGTTTTGAACAATCCGCTCTCCAAGACGCCAAAAAAGATTTTTCAGCCAGAAAGAGCGACTTTCAGAAGAAAGAAGGAGAAATAATGACAGATAATAAGACGGGTAACAGCTACAGCTGCTTCTCCTGCTGTCAACTTTATTCAACTTTATTGTCATTGTACAGAGAACAAGTACAGAGACAATGAAATATAGTTATCATTTAGTTCCTAAAACCACATTAAATATCAATCTGTCATGCAGGAAATATAAAATGATTTTGTACTGACTGAGTAATGCAGCACTTATAAAATATTTGTACTACAACATTGTGTGTGTTTAAGACTGGTGCAGTTTTGCATGACTCTGTTCTGTTCACTGTTTTAACTAGAAGTTTATAATGATTTCTGTTTAACTTAAAGTTTGTTTTTATTTTGTAGATAAATTTAACGTTGCCAAGTGCAGAGATAAAAAAGGCAACATCAGAAGGCCAATGAATGCCTACATGGTTTGGGCGAGGAAACAGAGGCCCATCTTTTCCAAGTCCAATCCAAATAGCAGCTCTGCAGAGATCAGCATGCAGCTTGGGATCGCGTGGAACAAACTGAGTGAAGAACAGAAGAAACCCTACTACACTGAATCATGGAGGCTTAAACAGGAACATGAACAGTTGTTTCCTGGTAGGTGAACTTTCTTTATAGACAAATGGCAAAATAACAAAACAAACGCATCAATTCTGACACTTTTATTGTTTTTATGTTGCTTCTTACTCTTTAAATTCTTCTTTTCTATCATGTAGATTGGGTTTATAAACCGCTTCCAAAGAAGGGAAGGAGAAAAGGCAGTTTGCAGAGTAGTGACTCACAGAGGAGACCTGATCATCAACCAAACCACCACATAGTCATGAACATGCCAGAAGAAGTACCAGTCCATGACCTCGTGCCTGAAGTTAGTGATCAGTTCCCCGGCCTTAGCCACCAAGAACTGCTGTCTCCTAAAGACATCTGCTTTGATCCTCCTCTTTTCCTTCTGTTTCTGAGTCGACTTTCTGCCAGACCAAGTGAGTTAGTAAACTTCATTGGAACAGTTTCAGAAGAATGACATGCAAATGAAGTTTTACTCTGCATCTTAAATAATCGCCATAATCGCCCCTCATTTACTTTAATATGCAGCTAAAATTGTGCACTTCTGTTTACAGCACCTGCTATGGGTCTGACTGTACAAGCAGTGAGGTTCAGCTCGAGGACGAGGAGGAAATCACTTTGCTGAACAACGACATCTTTTCCATTTTAAATGAGGAATATGGCTTTTTTAACCAGTCTGGAGACCAGAATCATACTGAAGACCCCCACAACAGCACAGAGATCCTGGATTCTGTACCAGCCTTTGACATCGACAGCTTCGAGGATCTGTTGAAGAAACTTGAAGAGATGGAAAATGATTCAGGAATAGAGGAAGATGGTGAAATACGAACGTTTCATGTACTTTAGTGTGCATGTTGTTTCACCATCTTTAATTTTTATTAAATTCTAATTTAAAGTTTTATTTAAATGAATAAAGATTTTCAATTCAAATCATGTCTAAAGTCTCTTCATCACAGAGAGCATTTACTCACTTTCCTGAAATCCACTTTAGTAAATTCAGTGATGTTTGATGTTCCTTAAAGAGAAGGAATTTGACAGAAAATCAAATGAGTTTCACTACAGGAATCACTCTGGGAGAGACCAACTATGGAAGCTCCTATGACACCACATCTGTCTTAACAGGTCGACCCGTCTGTCCCCCTCTTACAATGTCATTCACACTTTCTTCCCATGAAGGACCACATCAAGCTCTCTCAGCATATCCAGTTTTTAATGAGTACAGGGAGGTTGCATCTCACCCATGTCCTTCTTCATATGGAGGAACCATCTCGGGACCCTCACCTGATGTTCATCGCGTGCATGGTCCCTGTAACCGCAATGCACTAAAAGCATTTAGAATCAGAGACTCAAGGGCATGGATCCACTGGGGCTCGAACCCAGGACCTTCTGCGTGTAAAGCAGACGTGATGACCACTACACTATGGAACCTGCTGCTGAGAAGGTTGATGTCCAATGTGCATAGAGATAAACATCTCTCTCAAAATCTCAGTGGAAAAAAACTGTATAGTTGCAATCTGGAAAACATTTTGCCTGAATCGATATTTCTGCTTATTTGTGTGGTTCCATAATGTAGTAGTCATCACATCTGCTTTACATGCAGAAGATTCTGGGTTCAACCCCCAGTGGAACCATGCAGCTGGCAAACGTAAATGAGGTTTATGTTTTTGTGAACAGTTTTGTTAAGAAAGCGAAGATATTCCCACAAATCTTTACTCAATTCTGCAAATAAAAAAACAACAGGTTGGCATTTTTCTGCGTTGTGCTTGTAACAGCATTGGACAAAAAGCATTCCACAAGTAGAATCAGAGACTCAAGGTCATGGTTCCACTGGGGTTCGAACCCAGGACTTTCTGTGTGCAAAGCAGACATAATGACCACTACACTATGGAACCTGTTGCTAAGAAGGATTATGTCCAATGTGCATAAAGATAAACATCTCTCAAAATCTCAGTGGAAAATATTAATTAAACTTAGAAAACTCACTGACTCAAATGTTCCCAGGTTTTGCCCAATAATAGTTTTAGCCACGCAAATGAGTTTATTACTGCTGCTGACATTACTGAGTAAAATGCTGCTTCCTCAGAAGACCACACACAGTAGGCTCATGACCACCGAGTGAAAGATCTCCAGCATCTTAATGCACTTTATGCAAAAAACAAAAAAACAGGTTCCATGTAGTGATTCATCACTTCTGCTTTACATGCAGGAGGTTCTGGGTTTGACTCCCAGTGGAATCATGTATAAAACAAATATTATGTAAGAGTGTTTCTTCTTCTTTTAAACCATAGCGTGGTTGTGATCACCTCTGCTTTACACACAAAAGTGGCCATAAAACTTTAGGGAGAGAGACAAAAGCTGAGTCCCATGTGCTAGCAGGCCAAGATTTTTAAATAAAAAATACAATGAAAGTAAATATAAAATAAACCGTATCCTGCTAGAGGGAAAGAAATTCCACCATTAGGGTCCCTTAACTGGTTCCATTGTGTAGTGGCTAACATGATTTTCAAAGCCCTTTTTCTCACTCTGGATGTATACAGTTCTTGAAAAGTGGGCAGGGGGACACCGATAAAACTTGATTAAAGTTTATATATTATAAATTGTTACTCAATCCTGAAAATAAATGAACAGTTTTGCATGTTTTTGCATTTTGCTTGTAACAGAAATTGAGAAAAAGCATTCCAAAATTAGAAGCCAAGGCTCCAATGGAGCTCAAACCCAGGACCTTCTGCATGTAAAGCAGATGTGATGACGACTACACCATGGAACCTGTTGCTGACAAGCCTGATGTCCAATGTGTATAAATAGAAACATTTTTTAGATTTTTCTCAAACAAAAATAAAAATACAAGTAAATCCTGCTAGTAGGAAAATAAAATCAGAGGCTCAAGAGCATATCTCCACTGTGGGTCAAACCCAAGACCTTCTGCATGTAAAACAGACATGATGACCACTACACTCCAGTATTAACAATCAATGACTGTTTCTTCCAATGTTATAAATCACTATATACTGCTCCTTTATCTGCTGACACTTCAACTTTAGAGGCCTTTTTCAAAATGTATGTATTCCTACAATAAGTGTGGGTACAGCATTACAATTGGATGAGTTTATATCTGATACAGAAATAGCCTTAGCAAGTATGCCTTCTGGTAAATCACCTGGACCAGGATACGAAAATCTTAGCAAAATCTCTGAACTGCCGTCTGGAGAAAGTTCTGCCTTGTGTTATTTCACCTGAACAAACAGTCTTCATCAAGAACAGATACTCTTCTTGTAATATTGGGCGCATGTTGAATGTTATATATAACCCATCTCTATCTGACACTTCTTTAGAGGTGAAGGAGCAGAAGGTGGAGGAGCAGAAGGTTGAGAAGCAGAAGGTTGAGCAGCAGAAGGTGGAGGAGCAGAAGGTGGAGGATCAAAAAGAACAGGCTGAAGTCCTTTGGACTTTTGGAGACTTTAGAGAATGTGAGAAAATGTATAACTGTGTGTAGATAATCAGGTAAAATATTCTTTATGAGTCTGACTTTTTTATTTATTAGTCTGAGTGTGACTGATTATCACGAATCACACAGCACAACTTACTCAAAAGTCTAATGCTGAATGCTTCCTGTTTTTTTTAACCTAAAGAAATGTAAATGAAGTGATGAACACACTGGATGTTGTTGTTCTGTAGACAGTCACACTGCTGCTGAGAAATCTGGACTGTACTGTGGATGACGGACGTGTACGAAGTGTTCCTGAGATTTGGGACTGTCCTCACTGCACACGTCATTTATAACTACTGATCCTTACATTTTCCTTCTTTCCCAGTAGCTTGGGGTTTCCTCCCTGTACTCAGCTGGAGTATTTTCTGAATGTGGAGAGCTCTGATATTGCTAACCTCTAACACATTTGATGTGCACTCTTTGCTTTGTGTTTCTGCTCGCTGTCCCGTACAGGTCATGATGGAGAACAGACGCTCAAAAGGCATCGGGTATGTGACGTTTTCATCTCCTGATGAGGCTCGAGTAGACATCATGGAGATGAACGGCAGGGTGCTGGGCAGCAGGACTGTGTACTTAAGTCCCTCTCAGACCACCCAGGGACGAAGTCACGGCATGAAGGTAGAAACCATCTCGCCTTCAAAACCCTGCCCAGACCCAAGACCCAACGCCAACAAGAACATCCATCCACAGAGTGAGTCAAAGCCGTCCGATTAGTTTTGTGTTAAGTGCAGTTAAAGATTTAAAACAGAAGAGAACTATTCATGTTAGCAAAATTTACTTTCTGATTGGATGCTAACATGAGATGATTGTCTGCATCTACAGATGTTCCAGTTCTTGGAGAAGAAAACCAGCAGCAGTGGAACAGGCGATTCACACCAAAGCCTCTCAGACTGGACACACAGGAACTATTCTGATTCTATTTCCAGTGTGTTTTATAGAGACCTTCATGATCTGGAGCAGGTTTTGGTCACAGCTGTGTTTGGTCACATGTAATAATTGGTTTAATACTGAATGATTGATCAGTGTGTATTATTAAAGTCAGCAATGTAAACACACACATGCACTCAAACATTGGATGCTGAATTTGTTCTGTTTTCTGTAGAAATGAGGATTAGATCCTCTATTATACCAGAACCAGTGTACACTTGCAGCAAGTTTCTGCTCTCAGAAAATGACCTTTAAATAAAAGTGCTTCATTGTTCATTCACCAGTGAGACCAGAACCTTGTTAATAAAAGAACACCGCTGTTCTGTTTATATTATGGGATACAGACAGTGCTTGTTATTTCTCATGGTTTTCTACATGAGAGTGATGTAATGCTCATGTTTTTGCTTTCTGTATCTCCTCACTCACTCCTACAGGTGGTACTGCACAATTGACGGTCCAAAGGCTTTGGATTTGTCTGATATTCCTCTCTGGATGAAGACACTAATGCCATCAGAGAGTTGAATGGAAAGCTGGTGAGCAGGAGGTCACTGTGTATCACTATGGCTGAGCAGTGGACAGGGAGCAGCCGCCACACCAAGCCCTACCTCCATCCATCCAGGAACATGCAGTGGTTCCATCTACAGCGTAAGTCATACTGTCCTCATAATGTCCTACAAAACTTTACTAAACACACACTGTGTACCAGTCAAACACACACATTATGTAAAGTAACACATCTCTGTTTTTCTCTTTCAGGTCATCGTGCTGTCGTTCTGCTCCACTGAATTCATCATTTTATTTATTTTGCTTTTAATTATTATTTCTTTCTCTTTTTTACAGAAATAGTTTTATTACTGTAAATAAATATGTAAATAACTAACAGTAATGAAGTGTTTCATTATTGATCATTCATAAAATTCCCTCTTAATACATGAGAACTTTCATTAGAACTGAAAGAGACGGTGCTGTGAAAAGAGAACAGTAATAACAGAGTTGTGTTTGTGAAAACCCTGGAAACAGATCATGTAAATACACTACTCTGATGCTGACACCATTTATTTAATGGATGAATAAAATTGATCTGAAATAAATTCAAATATTTAAGCTGTAATACTGCACTGTATTTAACTTATTATTATTATTATTATTATTATTATTATTATTATTATTATATATTGTTATAATTTTAAATGTATTGATAGATTTTATTTTGAAACTTTATATTTTGATGTTTTATTTCAGTTAATAAATTTTTTATTGTATTTAATTTGTGTCGGTTTATGTTCTAATCTCTAATATACACTAAAAGCCTTTATATTTATAAATGTGTATTTAAATCACAGATATTAAAAAATTAATAATATGTAAAAGATCTAATATCTACCAAAAAATCACTCAGTGTTGATTTAAGATGTTTGGACATTTATTCCAGCTCATAAATCCTATAAAACATGCAGCATTAAACATGAACTTCCAGCAGATGAACATCTCATAATACTGTCTGGAAGTGAGAAATGTACAGGTTGTTTTACTCCATACACATGAACTTACTTTGATCAGAAACACAATCATACTCCAAATCAATTCATCAATAAAGTCAATAAAAGAATCCCAAACTGCTGTGTGTCTTGTCCTCGCTATTAATGACGTCATTAGAGCTCCACTACTTCTAATGACCTGCTGTGACAGTGAGCTCTAATACACATCACACTGCCACCTACAGGTCATTTATGATTCTGCAACATTCATAGAGTCACTCCGGTCAACTTCCGGTTCTCAACTCGGATTCACTCGCTTTATACACAGTTTACAGCCGTTTTTATCTTATTTATGACTGTAATATCGCTCTTCTCTCAGGAACAACAGAAAAGCTGTGAAGACGATATTTTATCTGCTCTTTACCTCTGTAATGTGCGCATGCGCATAGTGTCAGGTTAAAAGAGACCGGGTTATGTCACAGACGGAGGCGGGGCATCTGCCTGTGACGTCACAGTAAGGCAACGTCTATAATTGGAAACGCGTCTCTGTTTCTCTCATTTCCGAGGTTTTTGAGTAAAGAGGCATAAACATGGAGCTCTTCAGAAGGTTTAGAGAGATTTTTCAAACCAGAAGATCGAAGAAAACTAAGCAGATTGCTGAAATGAAGGAGAAGCTGGAACACATGGAGAAAGTAGAGAAAGACTTGGATGCATTTTCTCTTCTAATGTTAGAGAAGATAACAGAAGAGAAAGAAGAGAAAGCCATTCTGCTACAGACGGTGCAAAAGCTGGAGGCTACTTTGGCTTCTGAGCGAAAGCAGCAGGAACAGGACATAACTGAGAGAAGCCAGAGCTGGGCGAGAGAACAAAAACAACTGGAGGAACGTGTTGCTCAGCTTGAGTTTATTTTGGAGCAGACCACCATGGAGCTCCAGTCTTCCTTGAAAATCAATGAGGAACTGGAGAAAACTGTAGAATGTGAGAGAGAGAGCTGGACAAGAGAACAAACGAAAGTGGAGAAACATGTTGCTCAGCTTGAGGTCACTTTGGAACAGACCACCATGGAGCTCCAGTCTTCCTGAAAATCCATGAGGAACTGGAGAAAACTGTAAAATGTGAGAGAGAGAGCTGGACGAGAGAACAAAAACGACTGGAGGAACATGTTGCTCAGCTTAAGCTCACTTTGGAACAGACCACCATGGAGCTCCAGGATACTCAGAATCACTGTGAGAAAATAAAAAATAGTGCAGAGCAGGAGAGAGATCATTTGATCAGAGAGAAAGAGCGACTGGAGGAACGTGTTGCTCAGTTTGAGCCCACGTTGGATTTTAAAGAAAAACAGGAGGATGAAAGAGAGAAAACTAAACTTGACATAGAGGAGAGGAACAACTTACAGCTTCAGACCAACAGGGGGCTCCAGGATACCCAGAATCTCTGTGAGGAAGAAAAGAAGACTTCAGAGAATAAAACAGATCATTATATGAGAGTCCGAGAGCGATGGGAGGAAATTGTTGCTCAGCTGAGACAAGAAAACATTCAAAAGAAAAGGAGAAATAGAAAAAAAAGAAGACGACAAGAGAAACAGAGAGTCTGAACATGCCTTTTTCCTTTTTCTGTTTCTCTTATGGCTATTTATGATAGTTTTACACTTATAGTCAATAGTATAAAGCTGAGTGTAAAGCTATTGTATCTTGTAGATCGTCTCGTCTTTTGATCATTTTTTATTTCTGTCTTGTCAAATCTTTTTTTAATCTTTTTAAATCTTGATTTTAATCTTTTACTACAAAGAGTCACAATAAACACTAATAACAACCATTATTTTTGTCTTCCTTACAAACGGCGTATGACCTCCTCATGGATTCTTCCACTTAGTTTATATCGCTCTTGTGGGGCAGGGGGCTGTGGCTCGGGGTCATAATGCTGAGGGGGAGGGAGGTCAGGAGGAGAGGAAACTGGTCCTCAGTGCCACATTGTGCAAAACACCACACACCCTGATAATCTTACACACTTTTTCCGGTTGGTATAGAAATCTTCCACCTGAGACATCCAGAGCTCCACATCTGCATTTCTGGAGGTGAGGAGCGTCTGAGGGGTGAAGCCTCTGTCACCTGTCATATTATAGACTACATCAGGACAATGTTTACAATTTCTACATGTTGTTAAAGTCACCAAGAAGCCAGTCATCACTTCCTGCAGCTGCATAGATCACATAGATCCAGGAGCACAGCTGTAGGAATCTAAATCAGCTTATTATTCAATCATCATCATGGGCCGAGAAATCATCATGGTCCCTGGAGACTCTTTCTCTCCTTAATCTTCCATTGGTGTAATCCTCCAGCAGTGCCATCATGCAGCATTACACACGGGGGTCACCACAGCATTTATATGTTTACAGTAATTACACTGATCATTAACACCTTGGCAAAATCAGCATGAATTAGTGGCATCACCACCAGTGATACAATTTGAAGATGAAAATGTGACATGTGAACACGTTTCTTCATGCCAGTTTTGTCATGAACATCATTATAGTTAGGACTGAAAATGAGAACATAAAGAGAGTAACGACTGTGTGAGAGCGTAATGGCTGCATTTCCAGATTTATTGAAGGAAAATATGTCGTTATTTACACTGTGTTCTGCAGTTATCTAATGGTAGGGGATTTGATGTTCTCCTGTATTCCATGCAGTCGGGCATCTCCTCCTCCTGCGCTCCCGTAGTGGAATGTGATGGTGAGACGCCGCTGATTACAAATTTAGAGTGAATTTTTATTTAACATTTGAGTTGGATTTTATAAGAAGGTGTTTATGAAATAACTATCACTCAGTACAAACCCAAATAACCTGCAGGATTTCATCTTCATGATCACAACACTTCAAACAAAACATCTACAGTACATACAGGATTCAGGGCCATTTTTTTTGTATTTTTTGTATTATTTATTGGACTGTAGTTTATGTTAACAGTCTGCTACACTGATTCAGGACTACAGTTTGTATCTGATCATCACTTAACATCATTTAGCTGTAATAAATGGACATTTAGTGAAACCCAGATGAGGACGGGTTTCCTCTTGAGTCTGGTTCCTCTCATGGTTTCTTCCTTATGCCGTCTCGGGGTGTTTTTTCTCGCCACAGTCGGCACCGGCTTGTTCATCAGAGACAAACTTACACATATAGAACATCTTATTTATTTTTATCACCACATTATCTGTGTAAAGCTGCTTCGAGACAATGTTCATTGTTAAAAGCGCAATACAAATAAAAATGAATTGAAAATCTGGTTTTGTTGAAATAACAGGTTAACAGATGATAAATGGATAAATAACGAATCAATAAAAGCTCCATCCAGCCAATTAACATGCAAACTGCAGAAACACTTCATATAAACAGAATGTAGAATCACTGAAAGCATTTTAAATGAGATTCATGTGTCTGTTTTGTGTACAAACAGGATTTAGGGCCATTTTTCTAGATTGATATTTGAAGGTAATTTTGTATTAAAATAATATTTTGCAGTGTGTTTGTGCTTTAAGTGCTTTGGGACTTAAGTCTCCAGCTGGTCATGTGACCAGAGTGATGTGTACAGAATCGCTTTTATGATAAATCATAATATATCATAATAAGAATTCTAGTATCTCCTTGACAACCACCAAACAAACAAACTGCAGCAAGAAGAAAAAAGCAGTGATTAGCAGCAACCTAAAAAAAATGTAGACTATTTAGTAAAAGACTCGAAAAGTAAAAAGTAATTCTTTAGTGACATTAGCATGGGTAACTAGCCGGCTAGCTAATCTTAGCTTTTATAGTTTAACTTTTTATATTAATCCAACAAATTGACCTAATAATTAGTATAGAATCTATTAGATACAATGAAGTAGCTTAATTTAATCTATTTATCCCATATTTTAATCAAACTCATGTAACCTGTTTACTCCAAGTATAATTAACATAATATACTAATAAATAGAGTAGAATAGGGTCAGACTGGGACTACAATTTTAATAATCCTTGCAGCCGTGGCATGTTTTATCTGTTGTGGAATTCCTTGTCATTGTTTAGACAATACGTACAGCTCCCAGTGTATAAAATTACAGGTGAAGAGTCTTCTACAGAAAACATCTCCACAGATATGGATCAAAACATCTATGTGGATTTGGATGGAGGGATTATGGCCCTAGTCGATGAGAAAAAAATGACTGTAACAAACGTTTTCTTATAACTAAAAGCACTAAACTCTTTCTACGCTTTAATTCTGATTCTTTGATTATATCGTATATAAATCATGTTGTTGTTGTGTGTATTTTATGCTGTGTGTACACTCTGTAACATAGTCAGCTCGGAAAGTACGAATGACGCATGACCCAGATACTAACATGACTAAGCAGAATAATACAGTTAAACATATAAGAATAAACAATTAAAGTATAAAGAATATAACTTGATTCAATGACAGAAGAATAATAACCAGCATTATAGAAGAGAATAAAAGCAGAACACATACAGTGCAGAAGCAGGAAGACAAAATAGTTGTTCAATCACGAAGGTTAAGAACAGAATAAAGCTTTTCCCAACTTAATTGTTCTTTTTCATTGGACAAAATATTAGTAAACATGCAGTTAAATCTTTTTTTATGAGTAAACTCAACACTGTGCTCAAAAATATGTCCAGCTAACTTATAATTTAGTGAACAGTTTGCAAGTTGGATTTTTTCCAGTGCATTCTTGGCTCTCGATAGATGAAAAATGGCTTCAGTCAATCAATGTGGTGATGAACCCTGGAATCCTACAGTAGAAAGGTGTGTGTGTGTGTGTCCATGTCCAAGTCCATGTGTATTATCTTTGTAAAACCTAGGTTCTCACCATCTGTCTGTTCTCTCTCTCTCTCAGAGGATGGTCAGAAACACACCAGGAAATGGCTGATGCTCCTCCTAGAATCAATGCAGGTGATGCTTCCGTCAGGCACCAAAATATCATTAAACCTCAGGAGTAGGATCCAGATGGAAGTAAGTGTTTCCTCAAAGCTGATGCTGTTACAGAACCACTGTGAACGAGTGTGTGAATGAGTGTGTGAATCGTGTATAATTTCATCACGCCATAATTCATACGTTTTATTCTTTCGTGGTAAATGCGTCTTTTCTTCTTTTGCAGTTGATGTTGCTCCCATCGAGGCCCTTCGCAACCTCAGACCCAGACCCAGGTTAGTATCTCCTCAAAGCAGATGCTGTTACAGAACCACCGTGAATGAGTGTGTGGACGAGTGTGTTGGATCTCATTCAGGTAATGAACATGCAGTCGTGTATCACTTCATCACATGTGAAGATGTGAATAATGATGTGGCTGCATTCTGAAGACTTGGTGCTTCTTGTTCCTGCTGTTAAAGTGTGTGATCTTCTTCTTGTTTTTCAGATTTGAATGAGACCCAAACCCTCAGCAGCATGAATAGATCAAACCACGTAAATAAAATAATCACCTCAAAATGTTTTATCAGATTTAAAAATAAAAATAAAAAACCCTGAGTCTCTGTTTGTACCACTCCCAGTGATGGACATGTATTTCAGTAGAAGTAGAGATTCAGGAGGTAAAATGGGACTCCAGAGTCTGTGATCTGTGATCTGGAGTCTGTGAGGCGGCTGCTGTTCTCACTCTATTTATTCCAGCTTTTTTTTAAAGTCGTATTACATCCTCAATGACTTTAAACTTTACTCCTAACACTATTAATACAATTCTAAAATTAATATTAATACATTTTTATTCACTCTATGGTGCTCGGTGGTCAGGGATAAAAACACACAGCACACATTTTGATGCGTCCACTGCAAAAGATATACGTCGAAATAAAGAAATAAAAGCATGATTTAAGAAGAAACTCTACAGACTAGAAACAAGTCAAATGATTTGCCAGTGCAGTAAAATAATTACACTTGGTAAGATTTCTTGAAATGAGAACTCAACTCAGACACAAATACGGCGTACTAACTGCTTTCTCTATGGAGCTCTATATAATAAGTGTATCTTAAACACTCATCAATCAAATACAATTATCAACAGAATGTGAATAAAAGAAAGTTTGGACTTTAAAAACCTCTATGTATTATGTAACAGAGATATCTAGTGAAGTTAGCATGCTAAGCTAGCCCCGGTCCGTCCTCAGAGAGCATGGAGTCCCGCTGACCTTCACTCGCTTTATACACAGTTTACAGCCGTTTTTATCTTATTTATGACTGTAATATCACTCTTCTCTCAGGAACAACAGGAAAGTTGTGAAGACGCCATAATATTTTATTCGCTCTTTCCCTCTGTAATGTGCGCATGCGCATAGTGAGTGTGTCTGGTTAAGAAAGAGACCGGGTGACGTCACAGACGGTGGGCGGGGCATCTATGTGACGTCACAGTATGACAACGTCTATAAGTCGGAATGCGTCTCTGTTTATCTCATTTTCGAGGTTTGTGCGTATAAGTAAAAACACAACATGGGGCTCTTCAGAAGGTTTAGAGAGCTTTTTCAAACCAGAAGAGAGAAGAAAACTAAGCAGATTGCTGAAATGAAGGAGAAGCTGGAACACTTGGAGAAAGTAGTAACAGACTTGGATGCATTTTCTAATCTGATGATAGAGAAGTTAACAGAAGAGAGAGAAGAGAAAGCCATTCTGCTACAGACGGTGCAAAAGCTGGAGGCTACTTTGGCTTCTGAGAGAAAGCAGTGGGAACAGGATATAACTGAGAAAAACCCCCCACACCTCCAAAACATCACCAAGCTCCAGTCTTTCCTGAAACTCTACGAGGAACAGGAGAAAACAGTAGAACGTGAGAAAGAAAGCTGGGCGAGAGAACAAAAACAACTGCAGGAACGTGTTGCTCAGCTTGAGGTCACTTTGAAAAGAGAGAAAGAAAAAAAGGCCAAACTAGACATGAAGAAAATGAACATGTTACAGATTCAAACCTTCAGGGAGCTTCAGGATTCTCTGGATTATTGCGAGAATGAGAAAAATAAATTGATCGCAGACCGAGAGCGAGTGGAGACACGTCTTGCTGTGCTTGAGGTCGAGTTGGAATTTGAGAGAAAGAAAATAGAGAAAGAAAAAAAGAAGGCCAAACTAAACATGGAGGAAATGACAACCTCACATCTCCAAACCACCAGGAAGCTCCAGGATTCCCTCAACCACTGTGAGGAAGAGAAAAAGAGGGCGGAGCACAAGATAAATAATTTGATGAGAGAACGAGAGCGACTGGAGAAACATGTTGTTGAGCTGGAGGAAACTTTGGAATTTGAGAATGAATTTAGGAAAAAACAAAAGCCCAAACGAGACATCACTCGCTTTATAACCAGATTCCTCAATAATTCATGAGGAACAGGAAATGGCAGCAGTGGAGAGAATCTGCAAAGCTCTGGACAGGTTTAGATTCAGCATGTGAACACACACCATACATATAGTTTTTTTTTTTATCTCTCTTCTATATTTTACTATTTCTACTATGTTTGTTGTAATACTAATAAAAACTAAATACTTGAATTTTGTGTGTGTTTTGTTTCTTTTTTTAAAGTGTTGGACATTCAATTCCCAACTAAGTATTAAAATCCACATGATAATATTTTGGGAAAATGTGACAAAACCCAATTCTGTTTAAACCCAATTTTACTTGAACAGAAGTGAAACTGATCAAAACTATCGATTGCTGCAAAAAGGTTTAGTTAAAATGCAGCCTTATAACATCTACTGTTCACATATAACTTTTGAGAACCTCAGTTAGTTACAGAAACATCAAAAATAAAACTTTGGCATTCAAAACATTACAAAATAACAATTTAATTCAATAGAAATATTTACATTTTTCAGTCCATTCAGTTAAAAAAGGATTTGGTTCGATAATTTCGACTCCGTAGAGTCAGTTCAAGTAACTCGGTTCAAGAGTTTATTAATGTCAAAATAAAGGTATAAAGAGTCGATTCACTGGTTTTGGTTCAATTGAGTCTGAATCCATAGATTCACTGGGAAATGACTCGATTCCACAGTTCCAGAAAAATCTGTAACATAAAACATTCTGTCTCCTTAAAAATATTACTTTAAAAACCTTTACTCTGTTTGTGCAAAACCAGCAGGTGGTCAGAAAGTTCCTTCTCTGTTCCTGGGTTAGTTTGAGGGGTTCACCTCAGTCAGCTTCGTCTCCGTGGTTTGGCTCGTCATCTTACATCATCGTCTCATTGTAATGAACGGTGTTCCAGCATGAAAAAACCCCTGACCTGCATATATACAGACAATAATCAGTTCCCAAACATCTCAACATTCACTGTTTCTAGTTCAATAACAGAACAAATAGCATTCGTCCGCCTGCAAAGACATTTCCATCACATGACCCTAACCCTAACCTTAACCCTAGAAGCAACCTTTCTGATTCCGTAGCATCTCTGGATGGTGTTTCTGTTTCAGCGTGTACAGCAGTTAAAGATCTTGCTGTGATTATTGACTGTAGACTTTCCTTTAAGACTCATGTGAATAATATCACCAGGATCGCCTTCTTTCACCTTAGAAATATTGCTAAAATTAGAAATATGATGTCGTTACAGGATGCAGAAAAACTAGTTGATGCTTTTGTTACTTGTAGATTAGACTACTGTAACGCTTTACTGTCTGGGTGTGTGAGTAAGTGCAGAAATAAGCTTCAGTTAGTCCAGAATGCAGCAGCAAGAGTCCTCACTAGATCTAGGAAATATGACCACATCACCCTGTTTTAAGAAGTAGGCAGTAAAATACATGAAAAGTCCTGGTGAAAAAAGATGTTTGATGACTGTTCTGGCCTGCCAGTAATAAACAATGGAACTGAGAGGAACACTGAGATTCATCTACTTACCTCATCCCAGTGCAGATACCTGCTGAGCAAATCTAATATGTTTCCCCGTGCTTTCAGTCTACTGACTATGTGAAGGTCTCGACATAAAGAGTCGTCATGAGACAAAAAACACAACGACAAGTCAGACAAACCGGAAAATGTAGGTATAGTTTGCGAATGGAAATTTACAGATCATTGGACAAGACACCTGTCAGTCAAGATATACAGGTGAATGACAGGTGTCTCGTATCTGTAAGATAGTAAGGAGTTAATAATATTGAGAAGATGCTCACCAGCTGTATGTAACACTTCCTTCAATAGATTAGTTGGAATGGGATCTAACTGACATGTTGATTTAGCTTTGGTAATAACATCATACAGCTCTTCCTGTCTGACGGGGCTCATGCTTATAAACATATCCTGACGGTGTCGACTGCTTAGACCCATATAATCACCTGGTTTAATCCAGGTCTCAGTGAGACAGAGTGCTGAGAGATTATTCTCTGTGATCATCTCATTTACAATCAGTGCTTTGGGTGCAAGTGATCAAATGTTTAAAAGACCAAACTTTAGAACTTTTTGGTGTTTGCTTATCTTGCATTTTTCAGTTTTAACAGTAATAAGATTATTTCTGGATCTTGTGTATTTAATTCTTGGTTTTACTACATGAGGAATAGATACGGTTTCTATAAACTGGGCTGTGTGTGAACTTGTAACTATTTGGTTTGTTGTATAAATGTTCTCATAGTCGTAAGTTTCTGATGTCTTACCAGTCAGATGTTGTGAAGTATCCTAGAGATGTTATCTGATAGCACTGCTGCTCCATCTCTGCTGGGGTGCAGGCCATCAGGGCGGAAGAACCTCGGACGCTCCCAGAAACAGTTCCAGTTATTAATAAAGAGAAGTTTATGTTCTCTCGACACCATGACTGTAACCATTCATTTAGTGCAAAGAGTCTACTAAACTTCTCAGCCCCTCGCTGGTAAGTGGGAAGAGGTCCTGACACTATAATCCTCGTTGTGGGTGATGTGCTGCGTACCGTCTTCACCAGGATCCTGAAATCCCTCTTTAAGATCTCTGTTTGCCTCAGCCTGGTGTAGTTCGTTCCGGCATGAAGAACAACCGCTGCAAAGTTCTCGTTCAAGATCGCGGGTACCTGCGCAGCGACATCGAGAACACGAGCACCAGGAAAACAGCGAGTGTGCACCTTACTATTGTCTCCGGTAGCGCGGACATGCCGGACGATGGAATCTCCAAGAATTACAGTATGACGTTCCGTCTCCACGGTTTCTTCCACATCATGACCTGCCCCCATCCTGCTGCCACCTAAAAAGATAAATAAATAACAACAATCTGCACTTACTTTATCTTTAATAAGAGTTTACAGTAAATACATTTACAAATAAATACATAAATACAATATAAACATTTATAATAATAAATTGGCAATTCACACAACAAACAAATTGAATAAATTTTTCAGTACGCACACACACACACACACACACACACACACACACACACACACACACACACACACACTTACATTTAAATGGCTATCTCTCTAATCACACTTAATTCCTCCAGGATTAATTACAGGTTGTGTGACCTCTAACCTCTCGTGTGGTGCTGATGTTCCTCCTCAGAAGTCCGTCTGCTGCCTGAAGTCTCAGCTCCACCCTCTTCAGGTCATCAGACTTCATCAGGGCTGTCAATTAAACACAACCTATGTTTATCTACACTTATGATACCAGGACGAGAAAATACCAGGGCAGCACTTGTGCTGGTTTATAAATAAAACTGCATCAAGTCTACCAACCAACACACTGCTTTTTACACCACAAACACAAACACTTTTCTCTTTTCTGATCAGACGAGCTGCCATTTGAGTTCACTGACAATGTTCTTATACTAACAAATGAAATTGATCACAGTATGATTTTTAACCCATATTGATTATTGCACATTTTTAAAAGCCCTCTGTAACAACCAGCCAAAAATATGCCGAGCTAAGCGATTAAATCAGACATAAACAATAGTATTTCAAATCAATTTTAAAGCGAAATGATTTCATAAAATAACTATGCTGTCACTTTTACTCAGCTCTTCTATTATTATTACTCAAGTAGTAGAAAATCTACTGCCCACTGGATCCTGTTTGGTCCAGATCTTCCAGTGGAGTCTAAATCTAGTGTGCAGCCAACAGCTCACCTGCTCAGTAATGAAGTTGTTCCCATCCACGGTTTCAGGAAGAAAATCAGCACAGCTCAGTTTAGAGTCCCTCCATAAGGCCTCCACTTCCTTTTGGCTCTAAAGTGAAGAAAAACACAGCAATGACTTGAACAAAAAAGAACCATTTTCAACTAGTATGACAAAACACTTTCCTTTTTTCAGTCATGTTTTATAGAAGATCTCACAGCTCACCATGTGTTTGCAGAGAAGCTGCAATATTTCTGCAAATAATATGCCGGCTCTTGCCACAGGAAGTAGTGGTTTGCTAAATTCACTGGAATTCACAAGAAATCAACAATTAAAAACAAACACCAACTTCCTTTCCAGCAAAAAATGTATATGTAAAGTCTCAAATGTAACTGTAAATACATTAATAATTCTCTCAAAGAGATTCCTCCTTCCCGAAGCACAGGATTAACGAGCTCCGCTATGTACTGCCATACGTAAGGAATGTCAATCGTTATATCATCTGCTATCTCGAGGGTTTCTGAGAACCTGTGTAAACAAGGATAGATAAGAAAATGGGGGAAAAGAGAGCAAAAAAAAACACAGACAAAAGTCTTATTAAAGGATTCTGATTCTCTTATAAAATTCTCTAAAAAATGACCAAATGTAAACGCAAGCGTATTCATAATAATGCTACAATAACCCCATTGGGTGTAAATATGTCATCAAGCTGTGGACATCTCATGACGCAGACAGTAGTGTCTCTGGCGCCAGTGGGAGACGGAGCTGTGTGGTGCAGGAATGTCACTCACCCTTTAAAAAACTGAGATGTGGAGAGGATCCCAGCCTGCAGCAGCTGATGGAACAGATGACCCACGTGGTCACGTGTGATCTGGTTTCGCTCCAGCGTGGTCTCCACACCCACCCGAACAAAAACGTACAGCATCCCGCCCTGGTCCAGTTCCTCCACACAATGCAATGCCTCCTGCACACGAACCCACCACGATTATGTGACGCAGTAACAAGATAATAACCGATGTGTATTCAACTAAATGTGATCATAAGACACTGCATGAGATCATTACTTTGTAATTATTTATGTGTAGAAACTCCTCAATAATGGATTTAGAGCATTTCTCCATTTCCTCCTCTGATAGCGCAGGCATGTTTGTAGTCGAGTCTGGCACTGCGTCCAGTTTTACTGAAACACAAGAGACATGATGTGTCATGACTAAAAATGCTCATGCATTAAACTGAATTAAGTTTCAAGAACAACACCTACAATCACAACCTGCTTTGAATATTTTCACAACATGAACACAGGAGAGAGCTGAAAAAGGACACAGACTACATTCACTACAGACTCACCTGATGCTCCGGATGTGGCTCTAGCGCTAGTTTCTCCATCGCAGCCGTTCTTCCAGTTCAGCCGTCGTCCCCCGAAATTCCGTCCCAAATAAATCTTATCATCTGCTGGTAACTACACACAAACACAATTCAGTTCAAATAAGAACGCTTCTTATAAACCTGGTACAAAAAGTGTACCGTAATTTCCGGACTATAAAGCGCACCCTTATATAAGCCTGAATTTTACAAATATTTTTATTTTTAACATAAATAAGCCGCACCTGTCTATAAGCTGCAGGTGTCTACACTAATGTACTTTATACAGGCTTTAACGAAAGACACGTTACACACGGTGTAACAGGTGAAATATGTTGCGCTTCTATTAGGAGCAGAGCGGTATTTTGGGAAAAGACCGGCACTGCATATTACCGCTATTACTGCGTGTGTGGAGACCGAGGCTTTTTATTTTCTGATGCTCTTTTCTAAGTGTCTTTGACTAACCCATAACGCTGTTGCAAACAAAAATAAAAAAGCAGGAGTTTTGGAAACCTGTCTGTGCTTATATGATTTCTGTTGTAACTGGAGTTAGCGAGCTCTCCCTTCACCCAGACTCAACACACTACAACGGCGTGTATCTAAACAGTAGCCGACCAAGTAAGTCATTGTTCACTGTCTTCCTCCTTCCTTTCACAGCTACAGTGGAACTTTGACCTACGAGTGCATTAATGTACGAGTTTTCTGAGGTACGAGTGGTCACCCGGTCGATTTTTTTGCTTTGTTACGCGAGCAAAAAATTGAGGTACGAGCTCGAAACGCCGCTGCAAGATGGCGAAGTGAAGCCAGAAAGCGAAGATTGTGACAAAAATTAAGATAAACAAAGAAGAAAAAGTTTAAATTTTAAAGTTTAGGGATACGTAGTGTACAGGAGTGATAGTAAAAAACTAGTTTTTCCTCCACCTCTACTTATCACCTCTCCCCCCCTCCACACACACACACACACACACACACACACACACACACCCCACCGGCGTTTTCGTTAGCTCAAGTTGTTTTATCTCCAAGGAAAATACACTGAATAAAACCTTATTATATCTTTACATACTCTTTCTATTATGTTTATATACAAGATTTGTTATTTAGAAATGTATTTTCATTTTGAGGGTTGGAACGGATTAATGCCATTTTAAGTAATTTCAATATGGAAAACTGATTTGATGTGCGAACAAATTGAGATATGAGCTCATCCACGGAACCAATTAAACTCGTAGGTCAAGGTACCACTGTATTTCTCTGGGGAGTTTATCTTTTGTCATCTTCGTGAGGTGTTTTTCTCCTGATGCCGTGCAGCTCAGAACACAGGTGAGGTGCGTTTTTACATTTCCGTTCGGAAATTTCATTGGTCTAATGTTATAGGGTTCAGTTTTTTGGCTTGAAGTTTGTGGAACCAGGGAAAAACCCAGGCAAAATCCATCCGTTGTTTAAGCCGCGGGGTTCAAAACGTGGAAAAAAAGTAGCGGCTTATAGTCTGAAAATTACGGTATAAGCAAGTGCTCTGTTAACATGTGCTCAGTTAAAGATTACAGGCTTTAACATGAAACTTTTACAAAGCCGAGTATTACATAAGCAGCAGCAAAAGCTTACTAAATCACACACACACTTTAATATCACTACTGCGAAATCCTAGTGAATACGCTGCCAATGACACAGCACAACACTGCTCTATTCAATAAAAAACATCATAAAAAAATTAAAATGTTAATTAGAACAATCCCGAACAATGAAAATGCTCTACAATGGCGTCTTTGGTTGTTTACCTTGGCCTTCTTAAAGTCCATCTCTTAGCCGGCGGTGGTGAGGAGAATAGAGAGGCACTCGAGACTTTCCTCTTCATTTTGTTTCAGCAGTTTTACCACGCAGTTATAAATGATGGACTCGGTCAACATCCGCAACTTAAACAGCTCCCCGATGAACTTGACGTTACCCCTGGTTTTTCTGCGAGCTTTGTTATTCGCCTCCTCCAGCTCGTCCTGAAGCCTCTCACAGTCAATCATCATAAAAACTAAAAATCTGTGCAATTAAAAAAATACAAATATTAAACATGAAGATACCATAGAAATGTTACAGAAGGACGGGTTCAAGCCTGATAACAGATTATCCACTTGAAGCTTCATTTGCAAATTCAGTAGATTTTGATTTTATTCTGTGGGGAAAATGAAGAGAAAGCCCTCTTGAGAGAAACGATGCTTACTGAAACAGCTGCTTCCAGTTCCTGCTGGAATATTTGAGATATTTGAGTCTCTGGAGCCGAGACCCTGTGGGTCCGGTGGCAACTTATTTTGGTTACACTGTAAAAGCAGAGAGTGAAGCAATGATCTGTGAAACAATATTCCTTATTTGGTTTTAAAGTTAAAATAAAGCCCACATGTCAGGGGGCTTACCTTGTGTAGCACCACATCAGGTATGTATGGAAGCCCCTCTGGCTTCTGCATACAAGCGGCCGAGAAAGCACCTGACACGCTGAAGGGGGCCGAAGGGGGCGTGGCAGGTGGATTCCTGACAGATAAACATGTACTGTATGTATTTTCATAGCATGCCTTCATCAAACAAATCGCAGCAACGCTGTTGTGTAAAAAACCCTTCAAAAACACGTGCATGCACATTCTCATTTATTAAGGCACATCATGTACATAAAGACATTTTAAGCACGTTAATATACTGCCACCATTTTGATTTTCGTTTATCTTGATCATCAGTTATCTCGATGCTTTTTGGCGACCCCCTAGGACATCAACATAACCGGGTACCACTGTATGTTCCTCTTCCTCTTGGTAGATGGATGTTGCTGCAGTGGAGGGACATTTTGACAATCTGATTTTAGTAGTCAGTTATGTTTTATAGATCGTTCTGAACCATAATCAGGTCCCCAATAATATCACAGATTGGATACCACTTTTCATTCATTCCTCTTCATTTAGTTCCCTTAAAGACAGAGTAAGTGATCAAGGGGTTTACAAAATGAGGCCGTTTGGCTGCCGTAAGTAAAATCTAAATGAACAGTGTGTTTAGGTGATGAGGAAGTGATGGGCTTTAGTTTATTCTGTGTAAAAAACAGTGTGTGTTTGAACTGTACATTACCAGCATTTGTTCTTCTGGAGAACTCGCAGTCATGTTCACCACCACAGGAACGTAGGTCACCCAATACTGTTGATTAGAACAACATGAAAATGTCTGTCACTACATTTGACATCATATTTAATGTTCTCTCTGATACTTGCTCAATACAGATCTAGAACATATACAGAATATATATTTGTCAATATTTAGTGTAATTGAAGAAATGAGGATGGATATTTCTGTATGTTGTTGCAGTTTTAAAGTGAACATTCCTACTGCAGTAAACAAAAGAGTTAATGATCCACTTCTTTCTCTACTTTTCTCACTCCATGAGAAGTGAGAAAGCTCAGGAGAAATGTAAAGGAACGATGAAGCAGGAAAAAAAAAAAAAGGTTTGGAAAAGCCAAAGCTTCACATCTACAGTATGTAGAGAGACGATGAGACACAAGTTGATGCTGTAGATACTGTAGATTTATTTATTTTAGAATTAAGATTATTCTAATGCACTTGTTTTCACGTCTGGTCTCAACAACGGCCTTAAATTCAATAGTAGACTTACAATGTTTTCATGTTACTATGACAGCATGACATTTGACTATGACGTTTCATTGGTGGATTAAAAAGATTGTTGCACCAATCAGGGATGCTACGTCACAGAGATAGTGATGGCGCGACTCTACATGAGCTCCTGTAGTGTTTCTCTGTAGAAACACACACCCGGGTTAGAGGCGAGCGCCCCCTGCTGGACTTTTGTTCGGTAAGCTTTCCAGTCTATTGATCATTGCTGTTTGTTTCTTGTCTTTTTTCTATCTTATTGTGTACAGGCCACAAATGCATCGTTTTCCATGCTAAGAGCATTCTTTTATTCGTTGATCCGTTCCCTGGTATTAATCGAAGCATTAGCGCCCCCGCATGGCACTCATCAGTATTACTGATCACTGCTAGTGAGTGGAAGATGGCATCATTTCAGTAACTTGGTTCTTTAGATCATTTCATTCCTTTGATCAGAAATAATATAAAATGGTACATTTTCAATAAGCAGATACCCATACACACGTCTACATACACGAACTCTGACATTAGTTCCAATAATAAAAATATGACAAGGCAGCTAAAGGACAAATGATGATAAACAGAATGAGTAGCTCACGTCTCATCTCTTCTGATCCGTATCGTTAATTCCCTAATCACGTGACTCCCATAATTTTTGTAACAATAACATCAAGATTCGGACCAAAAAACTGATCTATTAGTCACGTTAAAAAAAACTACTCGCACCAGAGGATTCATGACATGAACCTTTTTATAAACTGAACAAAATAAAAACTCTGCCATGCAAATGTGTTAACACGATTAATGCTGCTGATAAGACCCAATACTTGAGGGACAAAATGTGCTTCCTCAAATCTCCACCTCCTCTTCACCTGGCATCCGTATCAGATCTCGAATCGGCCTATTTATCATTCCTTTCAGAAAATATACACAAAGTGCACGTCACAAAGTCATTCCGATTGTGAACACCACATCAGCTTAGATAACGTCTCATGTTAAAAGTCCACCTCCAAATCTTTCAATCGGACAGATTTGAATCGGAATGACAGGATCGCGGGTACCTGCACAGCGACATCAAAAACACGAGCACCAGGAAAACAGCGAGTGTGCACCTTACCTTTGTCTCCGGTAGCGCGGACATGCCGGACGATGGAATCTCCAAGAATCACAGTATGACGTTCCGTTTTGCAGAGAGTGGCGAAGCGGGGGAGATGTATTCGACCGGGGCTTGGCTCGTGTCTTCCGCTGCTGCAGCATCCAGGGTCCGTGGTGCACCGGTGCCGGAGTGAACGATACCTGGGCGGGCAGCGTTGGCAGGTGCGCTGGACCTGGGCAGAGAAACACGCGGAGTTGAGGTGCTGGGAGCGTTAGATTCAACCCGGGAATTTACCTGGGACGAGTGAGCGTCCGCCTGGGATGTTTCCAGCGTCGCTTTCCGCTCTCACAGCTGGGCATCGAACGAGTTCTCACCTGTGCTCAAAGGCAGACACACAGCCGACATAGTGCTTATAATAGCAGATAGAGTTAAGATACAGAGATGTGATAAAGTGAGAGAGAATGAATATAGTCAACACTAGTGATAGCCGAGTTAACTAACTACAGGCACAAGTCAGAAAGACAAAAACTATTTAGGATTATTAAAAGAGGAAAAAAGGAGAGATAAATAGTAAAGTTTGTTTAAAAACACAGTCAAACACAGGAAGCTACGTCACAGGAAGCCTGCAAGCAGAGAGTCTCCTTTCCATGTCATGACCTGCCCCCATCCTGCTGCCACCTAAAAAGATAAATAACTAACAACAATCTGCACTTACTTTATCTTTAATAAGAGTTTACAGTAAAAACATTTACAAATAAATACATAAATACAATATGAAAATAAATAATAATCAATTGGCAATTCACACAACAAACAAATTGAATAAATTTTTCACTACAAAGTCATTTCCCTAAAAACAGATCTTTCTTGCTTTGTTTGTTGCAAAGTCATCAATTACATCATCATTGCAAATCTGACCAGCACTTGTATGGTTGATGTTTCTGACAGCGAGGCTGCTGAGGTGCTCTTGTGACATGGTGGATCTCAGGTATGATTTCATCAGTTTCAGTTTTAAAAAGCTTCTTTCTGCTTCAGCTACATTAACTGGAAGTGTAAGACAAAGTCTTGTGAAAAAAAAAGCTTGTTCACGTGAAAGAAAAGTGTTAATGTTTTTTTTTTTTTTTTTTAAAGTCAAGTAAAATCTCAAACCAGAGGCAAATCTCATCTAATTGAGCCACAAGATCTTTTGCATGAAAGTTGTTTTAAAAATCTTTTCACTTTTTCTCTCAGTAACTACACTAATAAAGGAGAGGTAGAGGGAAGATATGAACAATTCATAACAGCCCCCAAAATACTTATAATTCTTATTATTATCATCATCATAACTGCAGTTGGTTATAGAAACAGATGAATTGTAACTCACAGGTCCTCAAGTCAGTCTCACACTGCCCTCTAGTGGCAGGGTCAGGCATGCTTTTTGCTTAATTCTGTATAAATATTATTAATCTTTATTTGCTTTAGTTTTATTTAATGTTGATCTCTGTTCTTCTTGTTTCTTCTCCTTCTTGTATTCACTTCATGGAAAATATTCAATATTAGAGAGATAGATTGTGATTGACTGTGATTAGAATTTTATAGTGCCTTCATCCTGTACAAACAACCGATGATCTCTATATATACAGTATATATATATATATATATATATATATATATATATATATATATATATATATATATAGGAGGAGTGTGTAGAAGCCAGAAGTTTGTCCTGAAGGAGTAACAGCACTTCACTGAACTGTACACTCACCTGACACACACACACACACACACACACACACACACACTTACATTTAAATAGCTTTCTCTCTAATCACACTTAATTCCTCCAGGATGAATTACAGGTTGGTGACCTCTAACCTCTCGTGTGGTGCTGATGTTCCTCCTCAGAAGTCCGTCTGCTGTCTGAAGTCTCAGCTCCACCCTCTTCAGGTCATCAGACTTCATCAGGGCTGTCAATTAAACACAACCTATGTTTGTCTACACTTATGATACCAGGACGAGAAAAACCCCTCTGAAGATGTTCTTCTTAATGACTGAAATCCGTATCAGAGCTCTTTTATAGAAATATATATATGACTGTATAATGCTGCTGCCATTAGGACATTATTTCACATCACATGAATCTGCTGCACTTGTGAGTGGATTTGATTCGGACGTTTCTGATAAGTGTCTCTAATAGATCAGTGTAATTATTATAATATTAACGCTTAGTGGCGTCTCACCGTCCAGACAGTCTCTGTCTCTCTGAGAGACGCAGAGACACTACAATTATCTCATACATACAACTGAGCATATCATTTAAACTCACACCTAGAGGTCGACTGATACAGGATGACCAATATATATTGCTGATTTCTTTTGTCTGATATGTTTGGCCAAATAAAATCTCTACTAATTTAAACCTATTTTGTAATGACACTGAATTGAAATGAAAAAATATATAAAAAATCTGTGTGACATGAACTGACTCATATTTCTTGTCCACTTATTACACTATTTATAACTTTTAGAATAAACTTTAAAAACTGGACCATTATAAAGTTTGTTTACAAACTTTTACTAAACTGAGTTTATTTATATGATCATCACTATTCATTACATCACATTACCTCTGTCTTTGTCCCGCTTTTCTTCTTCTACACTTTTTCTTCTTTTTTATTTAATTTATATTGTTTTCCAGCACAGTAATGTGATGAATGTAAATACTGTTATGTTTGTATCATTATGCTATAAAACACATATTATCCAATTTAGTTCGGAGCATGCGCAGAAAGAACCGGAGACATGACTGCACAGCGTTTTTTACTCGTTTACTCTGCACACTGTAAACACACCCACATGCAGCACGAGAGTGCCCTCTAATGGCTATCAGATATTATTACATTAATGCAAAAACATTACAAATACGGTACATCGTTATGTAACGCAGAAGCCCCGCCTCTCCGGTAGCGTCCGCATCCCTGATTGGTGCATCAATTTCTCATGAAAAGAAAACGGCCCAAAGCCACGCCCCCTTTGTCATGGAAACTGGTACACACATCGCCATTTTTCTGGACAGCTGACAATTAAGACTGTGTGTGGGTAATTTTCTTAAAATAAAAAAGAAACTGACTGTAGATTTGAAACATTTTAAGATGCTAAACACAGACACAAACAAGTAGGTTTTTTACTGTTTATACTTTATTTTTACTAATTATTTTTCGGTAAAAATACCCCCCAATGTATTATCTTTAATGTAGAATTGTTCATGTCACGTGATTTGGTCACATTTAATTTATGTAAATGTCTGCAAACAAAATCATCCTACAGATAAAGTGCACATGAACATCGTGTTCTATCTGAACGTTTCTTTTTCTTTTCCAAAGGAACTCTGGTATTGAAAACCAGCTTCTGGCACTTAAAGGTGTGTATAGTTTGAATGTGTCTGCTTTCAGTGTGTAAGACAGTAAAAGCACAATATTACTACATGATACATTTCTATCAAATAAACATATAATGTGATTAGTGTGATCTGAGCACCTTTTCATATCATACTGTTAACTATTGTACAGCCGAAAACACCAGTAAACATCTGGAAATTATAGAGCTGAAGTGCAAAATGAGAAGTCTCGAGAAAATCATCTGCTTAATGAAGGTACTTTCTTTTGATTTCAAATGCAGACATAATGAAACTTTTAGTGAGAACTGTGACTAAGTGAAACTAAATGTCATTTGTCTTGTCTCTGGTTTTTGTCTTTGAACCGTAACAGAAAAAACTCAAGAACGAGTTGAACAAAGGTAGTACAAAAATCTTTCTGAGGTTCTGTATATTTTGATGTGTAAAGTATTTGCATTGACAATGTAATAAACTGGTGATTGTCATTGCAGAGACAAAAAGTTCCTTCACTCAAACTGACAATAAGCAGAAAGCTGACAAAGGTATTTAAATGTGACTTGTTGTAAACTATTTTCTGGAGGAGATACAATACGATCTTAGCATGTGCTAAAGCTAGTATGTACGTTCCCCTTCCAAAAGTATTGGAACAGCAAGGCCAGATGTTTGTTTTGTATGTAATGAAGAAAGAGTCGACAATGCAAATTTCTTTCACCATCCAAAACAATAAGGAGAACGTGGAACTAGAGAAAGATCAACATCTTCCAAAAAACACACACCAAAGGCTTCATAAACAGCAGCAAACAACGTCAGCTGAACCTGTTACTTCACATTGAGCTGTAATTAGGAGTCTTTCATGATAGAATGTTAATCAGCCGAAGATCTTAATATGGTCACATTTTTCTTTAACCAACAAAGTGAAGTATAAATTCTGGTTATTGTATATAAAACATAAAATAATACATTTAATGTGTTTGTGTTTGTGTGTATCTGATTGTAAATATCCCATCGCAGGAAATCAAACCCAGAAAAACCTGAGAGCAAAAAGACCTGCATCAGACACGTCACAACCCACGACTGTTAAAAGACCTCGAATCAATGCTGCACAGCACAAAAACAACAAAACACAATCCCTCATCGCTTGTGCATTGGAAACTCTTCATGATGCCAGTTATGATTTATTATCTACTAACTGGGTTTCTGCACTACTTAAAGGGAGTTGTAAACTTCCTGGTCTGACAGATGAGGAAAAATCGGTCACATCTGTGTTTTGTGTAAACAAGGTCAGTTATTATCTTCTGTTTTATTTAGTGTGCACAAAATTCAAACAACTTTATTGTTTAGCTGTGGATTTGAGTTTTCTCATTTGTAAAAGTTAATTCAGTGCCCTGATGTTCTTAAAATGAACAGTAGATATGGTTTGTGGTGTAAAAACGTTTACTCCAGGTTTTGGTTTAAATAAAGTCTAATAGTTTTCCTACACATCTAATAGTTTTATATACATGATTTGAGTACATGTGTGATTTAGTTGGATATTGGATGATCCTTTTCTTCTGCTTCTTTTAGTGCTTAACAGAGACGTTTCTGACAGTCATTTTGGACAAGATCAAGGCAGAGAAAAAGTCACATAATGTCCTGCAGTTTCTCTGTCGGGTTTATGTAGCCTTATGTCAGCAGAGAGGAGACTCTCATAAAGTGCACACCCTCGCCTACAGACTTCTTAAAGAAGGTGAGATTATATTGACATTCCATTACATATCTATTAAAAATGATTCAGTGATACAAAGAAGCAAAATGTGTGTTGTTCTGGTTTTGTATTTCTTTCTATACAGTGTATTTTAAGTCTGTAGTATTTTTTTGTTTCCTTTGCAGACTTTCCTGAAGCCCCTAAATTAATAATGGTCATGGTGACAGCATGGCCATGTGTTTTTTCCTATGATGCCCCTTTATGCAGAGCCATACACATCGTGACCAAAATGAAAGCGGGCGGAGATATTTTATGCTTGCTCAGCAAATATCTGCACTGGGATAGGGTAAGTAGCTGATTCTTATCAACACAGTCATCAGAACAGTCAACAACTACAACAACAGTCAACATCTAGTTTTGATTCTCAAGTCTCAGTGTAATCTAGTGGAGCTAATTCGGTTTTTTTGCTTCACAGTTTGCATTACAAGTCACTATTTAAGGATATTATTCTTTGTATTAGTGTGAGTAAATGCTGATGACCATTTGCAAAGAATGCCTCATTATGTTCATTATTTACACCTGCTACTGTCTGATACATAAACCCTATAGTAAAGTGTGCTACTTTACATGTCTATTTACTATTTATTTTCTAGAACTCCTCCTTATATTAGTGTTAATAAATGGAGTTATATCCATAAAGAGCAGAATGCACAGTTAGAGCACAACCTCCCTGTTCTGAGGATCTGTAATTGTGATTGGTTGACCTTTCCATCATCACCATATTATTGTAAACATTATTTTAATGAACTGGATTTTAAAGAAAAGATGTTTTCTCTACCAGGTTCCTCCTGGAAACATCTGCAGCACCATCACCAGCACACTGAAGGCTCTTCTGGAAGACAAACGTCTGACATTCCAGAAGAGCCGCTGGTATGGTGAGGATCTCTGTCCTACCGCCTGGGACTACGTATTCAGCCTGGATCTTCTTTGTGCACAACTGGGCTGGATGTGGACCGACACCCATGTTATTCGGTACTGAATGCAAAACCGCGTCATCGTGTTTAATTCCCAGCTTTCTAGTTTCAAAAATAATAATCATTTGATAGATTGCAGTCCTACAAATGTGAGACTCATATGAGACAGTGTGTGTCTCAATAATCAAGTGGCTAAAAAATTGCAAATTTGCCATCCATGTTGCATGAACTCGCAATTGGTCAATCAGTTACTGCTACAAAACACTTAATATATCCAATTTTTATTTAATAGAAAACGTGTTTGGCTGATCTTGAACACTTGGCTGTTGGAAACACAAACAAAGAGAAGGCAGTTTAGAAACGTCTCTGTTGCAGCAGTTATCAGGCTACTTGGTAAGTTTACTGTAAATCCTGTTTTGGAGCACATTTTTTCTGGATTCTTCAGTTTTTCACTCATGGTCTTTGTCCTTCTCAAACAGGGCGACTTGGCCAACAAGGCCTTAAGGAGAACCTGGCAGCATCAGTGGAAAATCTGACAAAAAGCATCATTGAGTTTGGGACACAAAAAGTCTTGGAAGGTACTGTATTACTAAAGGATCAAATCTTTATCAGTCTTTATCTTTATTCTATAAATTTAAGTTCTCTATTATAAAGAAAGTGCTTCAGTAAGTTCTAATTGTATTATGGATCTTGTGTGCAGATATGCCGTGGGAGGTGCAGCTGTCATTAATCTATGCCAGTCATGATCTTGCACCCAGCAACCCCAAAACCACTCTCAAGACTTTGCAATTATGGCAGCAAAAGTTCACAAAGCCCGTTCCCCCAGCCGTCACCAAGTGCATTAGTCAGATCAGCTTCCTGTCATCCAAAAAAAAGCCAACAAATGTTTTCTAGATAATAATATAGAATTGTATGTCTTTATAAATAAAAAAATAAAATATATAATAGATCTGCACAGCGTTATTGGTCATCTTTTATAATTTGAATATTATAATAATAAATTGATAGGGAGTCTACTGAGAGGCCAACAGCAATACTTAAGGAACTACAGGAAGTTCTGGCAGGTACTGGACACTTCTTGCATGTGACCATTGTAAGAAAAAATGAAGAGGACAATGAAGATCGTAATGAAGAAGTTTATAACAGCGTAGCAGTGACAAAATACACGAAGCACTTTGGGTTCATCGGAGTCAGAAAGAACCCAGAGCAAACTCTGCCCAGATATTTTATTTTGTTCTTTCCTTTGAAGTATAGACCAGAGTATCCTTTAAATGTAAATTAGACATAGGACATGCATGAGGGAACAACTGGCTGGGTGATCGAGGCGGAGGTCTCTATTGTTGACACCTTTGCTGGTGCCGGCCCCCCAGCAGGACAGGATAGGGTATTGTTTAAATGATAATCATGTCTCGGACACCTTTTGGTTAGAAATGGTCCTTGAAGGCTTGCTGTCTCTCCCAGACAGATTCAATCAAGACTATGATTAGGATTGATACAACTGAAATTCTATGTCAAACTACATAAATACTTTTGTGAAATTTAAGCCGTTTTGCGGATGAGCTTAATTTGATATAGTGTGGGGTGGAATCTGGATTGAGGCGGTCTGTAATTCTTACAGTCCCCCCTTTGATGCTTTTGGCCCTGACGCATCACATCCACTCCCTTTACACAGATTACACCTCCTGTCTTAGGCAGGTGCCCAGTGGCGGTGAAGCCCTGCCTTAGGTTGTCCTCCTTCGGCCCTCAGAGAATCTTACCCGTCATCGGAACATTCACCTCATGCACACCGGTTATCGCTTCATCCCATTCGGTGTGCTTACCACGCAAGTTTCTCCTAAAATTTTTGTTATATGTAAAATCTTATCCATCATTGGGTCAGATGCGTGCATTTATCAGACTACAGTGAAACTGCGAATGGCTCATTAAATCAACTTAGGCACCCCTGTTTTATCCAATTGAGCAAACGTATCAGACATATCTCTATAAAATATTTGGCGTTATGTAAAATTTGATCTGGGTTTGGAATAGAGGCCTTCAGGAACCATCATAACCAATAGAGGGATCCTACATTGAATATTGAATCATATGCAATCTGACATCTTAACATAAAACAAATACAATAGAACATAATACAATGTCAAATATAGGAAAATTACATACACAAACAGTAAAGTCTTTCATAAACGATGCGAATGTCCTATAGTAAACATAGAACTGTCTGAAATCTGACATCTTAACATGGAACACATACAACATAATATTTGGCCAATAATGAGGAATATAACATACATACATTCATACATACATACATACATACATACATACATACATACATACATACAGTGATCTTAAAAGTTACATTTTTAAGTTAAAAATTAAAGCAAGTGGGAACAGCTGCTTGGGCAAGAGACAGGTTGAAGATGTCAGTAAAGACCCCAGCGAGCTGCTCAGCACATACCCTGAGTACGTGACCATGGATGTTGTCTGGTCCAGCGGCTTTGTGTGCGCTGATCCGGCTCAGTGCATTGCAGACATCTGTGGAGGAGAGTTTGATTGGAGAGTGATCAGCCGAGAGTTTGAGCTTTATGGCAGTTTCTTTGTTGTCTCTCTCAAATCGAGCATAAAAGTCATTAAGCTCATTCAGAAAGAGGACATCAGTGGCAGCGGGGGTGGAGTGGGAGGATTTGTAATCACTGATGGCCTGGATGCCTTGCCAAATGCGTTGAGGGTCAGAGTTGGAAAAATGCTCCTCTATCTTTAGCTTGTAGCAGTGCTTGGCCTCTTTGATGCCCCTCTTCAGGTTAGCTCTGGATGTGCTGTAGGCCTGAGCGTCATCTGACCAGAGGCGATTTCTTTAAGACTGCAAGGGAAGCTCGGCTTCCCTTATAATGTCACAAAATTAATGGTCAAATATGTACTATTGTATTAACATTTTATTGACTAAAAATGCGTTAGAAAACGTTCATCTCAAAGACGAGTTCGTTCAGAATCAGTTACATATAGCAGGTCGGCTGACTCGATTTCCTTCTCATACATTCCCGCAGCGTCACAGTGCATTTCCCTATTGAAGCCCAGCGTCCATTGACTTCAATGGGGCTGCTTTGAACGGTTTTTTTCAGCGCTTTTCACAACAGACATTGTCTCAAAGCAGCTTTACACAAATCAACAGTGAAGGTGAATGGTGTGAATTTGTCCCTGATGAGCAGCCGTGGCGACTGTGGCAAGGAAAAACTCCCTTAGATGTTATGAGGAAGAAACCTTGAGAGGAACCAGACTCAAAAGGGGAACCCATCCTCATCTGGGTGACATCAAGAGTTTGATCATAAATCTTTCAACAATACAGAACACTGAAGAGTGAGAACTAACATGAGCACTGGAGTATAAGATTATAAGTGATGTTCTTTCTGCAGGCTTATACAGTCTATATGGTTAGTAGCTCCGAGTTTTATGAGCTCAGCATTTGTGATCACCACAGATCCAGCATTAGCTTCTCAATGCCAGAGCCTTTAAACACTCCAGGAGGTCCAATGTCAAAACTCCACACATGTAGCGGGATCCAAATGGCACTGGTACGTCTCTAGATGGTTCGGGATGTTTGTGAGTTCGGCATCTACTTCTTCAAGGTCCATAATCTTCATGAGGTGGGAGGTGACTGGAGCTGGCCAAACCTCAGGGTGTCTCGGGATGGGAGAGAAAGAGAAGCAGTGGAGAGGAATTAGCGTAGCTGCTGTTCATGATATTAACAGCACAAGTTGATAATGTGCATGTGATCAGATGTTCTGGAGCACAAGGTTATGATGTGAGACGTATGTTATGTGTAGGCTTTGCTAAAAGATATGTTTTAATCTACACTTAAACTGGGAGAGTGTGTCTGAGCCCGAACACCGTCAGGAAGACTATTCCAGAGTTTAGGAGCTAAATGTGAAAATGCTCTACCACCTTTAGTGGACTTTACTATTCTAGGAACTACTAGGAGCCCAGAGTTTTGAGATCTCAGGGAGCGTGGATTGTAGCGTGTTAAAAGACTGGATAGATACATGGGAGCCAAACCATTTAGTGCTTTATAAGTGAGAAGTAATAGTTTGTAGTCTATTCGAAACTTAACAGGAAGCCAATGTAGGGACGATAAGATCGAGGTTATGTGATCATATTTTTTTGACCTTGTAAGAACTCTGGCTGCTGCATTCTGGACTAACTGAAGCTTGTTTATTAATGATGCAGGACATCCACCTAGTAACGCATTACAGTAGTCTATTCTGGAGGTCATGAACGCATGGACGAGCTTCTCTGCATCGGATATGGACAACATATTTCTTAGCTTAGAAATATTTCTAAGGTGAAAGAAGGCTGTTTTTGTAACTTGATTGATGTGATTTTTGAAAGACAAGTCGTTGTCTAAAATAACACCCAGGTCTTTTACCGTTGAACTAGTGGTTACAGAACATCCGTCTAAATGCAGGTTGAGATGCTGGAGCGTCTGTATACTAGTTTTTGGGCCGATGAGCAAAATCTCAGTCTTATCAGAATTTAAAAGTAGAAAGTTATGGGTCATCCAATCTCTTATTTCCTTAACACACTCAGTTATCCGGGTTAATTGAGCTGTATCGCCTGGTTTAGATGAAATATATAGCTGAGTATCATCAGCATAACAATGGAAGCTAATTCCATGCCTTCTAATAATATTTCCTAATGGAAGCATGTATATTGTGAAGAGCAGGGGTCCTAGAACTGAACCTTGCGGCACGCCATAATTTACTTGCATTAGCCTGGATAGCTCTCCATTTAAATCTACGAAATGGTAACGATCGGACAGGTAGGATTTAAACCAGCTTAATGCCTGTCCCTGAATGCCGATGTAATTTTGTAAGCGATCTAGGAGGAGATCATGGTCTATAGTGTCGAATGCAGCACTAAGATCTAGTAAAACCAACAGCGAGATGAAGCCTTGGTCTGAAGCTAAAACAGGTCATTAGTTATTTTAACTAGAGCAGTTTCTGTGCTATGATGGGGCCTAAAACCTGACTGAAATTCTTCAAAGATATTGTTCTCTTGCAGGTGGGAACATAACTGTGCAGCGACAATTTTTTCTAAAATTTTAGACATAAATGGGAGATTTGAAATTGGTCTGTAATTTGATAATGTGTTTGGATCCAGATTAGGTTTTTTAATGAGGGGCTTAATAACTGCTAACTTGAGGGATTTAGGGACGTGACCTAAAGATAGTAAGGAGTTAATAATATTTAGAAGAGGTTCACCAGTTGTATATAACACTTCCTTCAGTAATTTAGTAGGAATTGGATCTAACTGACATGTTGTTGATTTAGCTTTGGCAATAACATTATACAGCTCTTCCTGTCCTATACATGTAAAACAGTGGAGTTGTGGAGTTGAAGGTAACACTGTCTCAGGAGATGCTGTCAGAGGTTGAACTGCCACAATTGTTTTTCTAATGTTATCTATTTTTTCAGTGAAGAAAATCATAAAGTCGTCACTACTAAACTGTGATGGAACACAATTTTCAGAGCCCTGATTTGTAGTTAGTTTAGCTACTGTAGAAAAAGGAACCTGGGATTGTTTTTGTTGTTTTCTATGAGTTTGCTCAGGTGTTCAGCTCTAGCAGCTTTTAGCGCCCGTCTGTAGCTGAGCATACTGTCTTTATATGCAATTCTAAATACCTCCAATTTAGATTTCCTCCATTTTCTCTCCAGATTACGGGCTGTTCTCTTGAGGGCATGTGTATGACTATTATACCAAGGTGCAGGTGCTTGTTCTCTAACCTTTTTTAACCGGATAGGGCAACGGTGTCTAATGTGCTAGTGAGGATAAGGTCTATGTTCTTGGTTATCTCATCAAGATTATTAGTAGTTATGGGTTTAGTGAGAAATTGGGATAAATCAGGCAGGTTATTTATTAATCTGTCCTTAGTGGTTGGAACAATAGTCCTACCAAGTCGATAACGTGGTGCAACACGGCTAATCTGCTCTACCGGTAGTGTGTACAGTATGAGGTAATGGTCTGTGATGTCATCACTCTGAGGTAAAATATCTATATCAGTGACGTCTGCTCCGTGGGATATTATTAAGTCTAATGTGTGGTTAAAGCGATGAGTTGGTCTGGTGACGTTTTGTTTAACCCCAAAAGAGTTTAATAAGTCAATAAATGATAATCCTAGAGCATCGTTTACATCATCTACATGAATATTAAAATCTCCTACAAGCAGCACTTTATCAAAATTGATCAAGAGATCTGATAGAAAACAAGCAAACTCTTGAAGAAAATCAGCGTAGGGCCCTGGGGGTCTGTACACGGTGACCAGAGCGAGTTTTCTATGTATGTCTGAAAGTACAACTTGAAGAACGAGCACTTCAAATGATTTAAAGCTGAACCCTAGTATCTGACTGACATTAAGAGAGGCAGTATAAATGGTTCCTACACCCCCCCCACGACCAGTCTGACGCGGCTCATGCTTATAAACATATCCTGACGGTGTCGACTCGTTTAGACCCATATAATCACCTGGTTTAATCCAGGTCTCAGTGAGACAGAGTGCATCGAGATTATTATCCGTGATCATCTCATTTATAATCAGTGCTTTGGGTGCAAGTGATCTAATGTTTAAAAGACCAAACTTTAGAACTTTTTGGTGTTCTGTTATCTGGCATTTTTCAGTTTTAGCTTCAATGAGATTGTTTCTGGATCTTGTGTATTTACTTCTTGTTTTTGCTACACGAGGACGGTCTTTGAAACTAGACGGTCATTGGATAAACGCTGCGATTATGTCCCGCCCACAGACGCTCAGCGTCTCTGGGGGTGAATGGGGAGTGGGCTGGCCCGGACTCCGAGCTTCTGCGTGATGATTGGAGGGTCTGTCGAAAGACTGCATCTCCTTTTGACTGACAGCGATTCTGTACTATAAGGAATCACTGAAGCTATTCGCTCAGTCCCATCGCGATTTCTCAAGTTCAGTCGAAATAAAACTGCTGCAACCTATTTCTTTGATATTTGCTTGGCGAAATTGCTTGATTTTCATCATACATTTCACACAATTATACACCACATTCCTTGTTTCAGTTTTACAGAGTTTAATATTTTTTTTTTAGATCGTTCATTCATTCATATAACGTTAGTAGGCTAGGCTAGCGTCGTTATGGCCATCACTTTGATTCAGGAAGACTGAGGTCAGAACTTCAAGTCCTGTATTCAGATCAGGACTTGCAGGGTAACAGGGGAAAGCTGTGTGATTACTTGGTGTTCCTTAAAGACATGGAGTTGGACAGTGCAATGCCTCAGCTTTACAAACTGTTCTCATTAGTGGCAACAATTGGAGCTACATCTGCAGGTGTAGAAAGGAGCTTCTCCTGTTTAAAGCGACTCAAGTCCTACACCCGAAACACAATGGGCCAAGGCCGTTTAAGCAGCCTAGCTCTGCTGGCCATTGAGAGGACACTGGTCAAGTCACTTGAAAAGACTCCTAGTTGGTACGACATTGTCACAGACCATGTTCTTGAAAAGGAACGTAGGGCAGAATTTACTTTTAAATAAATAGACAATTTTATGATGTAGGCCGAAAATGAGCTTCCCCTCTCTGACAGACCAGTAGCCGCCACTGCACCTGACCTAAAGGCAGTAGTGCGTGCCTTCAGCAGGAGGCGCACCTTCTTGTTCATCCATGGCTTCTGATTTGGGTATGTGATGATCTGTTTCTGGGTAGTAATCCAGAACAGAGGAGGTGAATGGTGTGAATTTGTCCCTGATGAGCAGCCGTGGCGACTGTGGCAAGGAAAAACTCCTTAGATGTTATGAGGAAGAAACCTTGAGAGGAACCAGACTCAAAGGGAACCCATCCTCATCTGGGTGACATCAAGAGTTTGATCATAAATCTTTCAACAATACAGAACACTGAAGAGTGAGAACTAACATGAGCACTGGAGTATAAGATTATAAGTGATGTTCTTTCTGCAGGCTTATACAGTCTATATGGTTAGTAGCTCCGAGTTTTATGAGCTCAGCATTTGTGATCACCACAGATCCAGCATTAGCTTCTCAATGCCAGAGCCTTTAAACACTCCAGGAGGTCCAATGTCAAAACTCCACACATGTAGCGGGATCCAAATGGCACTGGTACGTCTCTAGATGGTTCGGGATGTTTGTGAGTTCGGCATCTACTTCTTCAAGGTCCATAATCTTCATGAGGTGGGAGGTGACTGGAGCTGGCCAAACCTCAGGGTGTCTCGGGATGGGGAGAGAAAGAGAAGCAGTGGAGAGGAATTAGCGTAGCTGCTGTTCATGATATTAACAGCACAAGTTGATAATGTGCATGTGATCAGATGTTCTGGAGCACAAGGTTATGATGTGAGACGTATGTTATGTGTAGGCTTTGCTAAAAAGATATGTTTTTAATCTACACTTAAACTGGGAGAGTGTGTCTGAGCCCCGAACACCGTCAGGAAGACTATTCCAGAGTTTAGGAGCTAAATGTGAAAATGCTCTACCACCTTTAGTGGACTTTACTATTCTAGGAACTACTAGGAGCCCAGAGTTTTGAGATCTCAGGGAGCGTGGATTGTAGCGTGTTAAAAGACTGGATAGATACATGGGAGCCAAACCATTTAGTGCTTTATAAGTGAGAAGTAATAGTTTGTAGTCTATTCGAAACTTAACAGGAAGCCAATGTAGGGACGATAAGATCGAGGTTATGTGATCATATTTTTTTGACCTTGTAAGAACTCTGGCTGCTGCATTCTGGACTAACTGAAGCTTGTTTATTAATGATGCAGGACATCCACCTAGTAACGCATTACAGTAGTCTATTCTGGAGGTCATGAACGCATGGACGAGCTTCTCTGCATCGGATATGGACAACATATTTCTTAGCTTAGAAATATTTCTAAGGTGAAAGAAGGCTGTTTTTGTAACTTGATTGATGTGATTTTTGAAAGACAAGTCGTTGTCTAAAATAACACCCAGGTCTTTTACCGTTGAACTAGTGGTTACAGAACATCCGTCTAAATGCAGGTTGAGATGCTGGAGCGTCTGTATACTAGTTTTTGGGCCGATGAGCAAAATCTCAGTCTTATCAGAATTTAAAAGTAGAAAGTTATGGGTCATCCAATCTCTTATTTCCTTAACACACTCAGTTATCCGGGTTAATTGAGCTGTATCGCCTGGTTTAGATGAAATATATAGCTGAGTATCATCAGCATAACAATGGAAGCTAATTCCATGCCTTCTAATAATATTTCCTAATGGAAGCATGTATATTGTGAAGAGCAGGGGTCCTAGAACTGAACCTTGCGGCACGCCATAATTTACTTGCATTAGCCTGGATAGCTCTCCATTTAAATCTACGAAATGGTAACGATCGGACAGGTAGGATTTAAACCAGCTTAATGCCTGTCCCTGAATGCCGATGTAATTTTGTAAGCGATCTAGGAGGAGATCATGGTCTATAGTGTCGAATGCAGCACTAAGATCTAGTAAAACCAACAGCGAGATGAAGCCTTGGTCTGAAGCTAAAACAGGTCATTAGTTATTTTAACTAGAGCAGTTTCTGTGCTATGATGGGGCCTAAAACCTGACTGAAATTCTTCAAAGATATTGTTCTCTTGCAGGTGGGAACATAACTGTGCAGCGACAATTTTTTCTAAAATTTTAGACATAAATGGGAGATTTGAAATTGGTCTGTAATTTGATAATGTGTTTGGATCCAGATTAGGTTTTTTAATGAGGGGCTTAATAACTGCTAACTTGAGGGATTTAGGGACGTGACCTAAAGATAGTAAGGAGTTAATAATATTTAGAAGAGGTTCACCAGTTGTATATAACACTTCCTTCAGTAATTTAGTAGGAATTGGATCTAACTGACATGTTGTTGATTTAGCTTTGGCAATAACATTATACAGCTCTTCCTGTCCTATACATGTAAAACAGTGGAGTTGTGGAGTTGAAGGTAACACTGTCTCAGGAGATGCTGTCAGAGGTTGAACTGCCACAATTGTTTTCTAATGTTATCTATTTTTCAGTGAAGAAAATCATAAAGTCGTCACTACTAAACTGTGATGGAACACAATTTTCAGAGCCCTGATTTGTAGTTAGTTTAGCTACTGTAGAAAAAAGGAACCTGGGATTGTTTTTGTTGTTTTCTATGAGTTTGCTCAGGTGTTCAGCTCTAGCAGCTTTTAGCGCCCGTCTGTAGCTGAGCATACTGTCTTTATATGCAATTCTAAATACCTCCAATTTAGATTTCCTCCATTTTCTCTCCAGATTACGGGCTGTTCTCTTGAGGGCATGTGTATGACTATTATACCAAGGTGCAGGTGCTTGTTCTCTAACCTTTTTTAACCGGATAGGGGCAACGGTGTCTAATGTGCTAGTGAGGATAAGGTCTATGTTCTTGGTTATCTCATCAAGATTATTAGTAGTTATGGGTTTAGTGAGAAATTGGGATAAATCAGGCAGGTTATTTATTAATCTGTCCTTAGTGGTTGGAACAATAGTCCTACCAAGTCGATAACGTGGTGCAACACGGCTAATCTGCTCTACCGGTAGTGTGTACAGTATGAGGTAATGGTCTGTGATGTCATCACTCTGAGGTAAAATATCTATATCAGTGACGTCTGCTCCGTGGGATATTATTAAGTCTAATGTGTGGTTAAAGCGATGAGTTGGTCTGGTGACGTTTTGTTTAACCCCAAAAGAGTTTAATAAGTCAATAAATGATAATCCTAGAGCATCGTTTACATCATCTACATGAATATTAAAATCTCCTACAAGCAGCACTTTATCAAAATTGATCAAGAGATCTGATAGAAAACAAGCAAACTCTTGAAGAAAATCAGCGTAGGGCCCTGGGGGTCTGTACACGGTGACCAGAGCGAGTTTTCTATGTATGTCTGAAAGTACAACTTGAAGAACGAGCACTTCAAATGATTTAAAGCTGAACCCTAGTATCTGACTGACATTAAGAGGCAGTATAAATGGTTCCTACACCCCCACGACCAGTCTGACGGCTCATGCTTATAAACATATCCTGACGGTGTCGACTCGTTTAGACCCATATAATCACCTGGTTTAATCCAGGTCTCAGTGAGACAGAGTGCATCGAGATTATTATCCGTGATCATCTCATTTATAATCAGTGCTTTGGGTGCAAGTGATCTAATGTTTAAAAGACCAAACTTTAGAACTTTTTGGTGTTCTGTTATCTGGCATTTTTCAGTTTTAGCTTCAATGAGATTGTTTCTGGATCTTGTGTATTTACTTCTTGTTTTGCTACACGAGGACGGTCTTTGAAACTAGGCGGTCATTGGATAAACGCTGCGATTATGTCCCGCCCACAGGCGCTCAGCGTCTCTGGGGTGAATGGGAGTGGGCTGGCCCGGACTCCGAGCTTCTGCGTGATGATTGGAGGGTCTGTCGAAGACTGCATCTCCTTTTGACTGACAGCGATTCTGTACTATAAGGAATCACTGAAGCTATTCGCTCAGTCCCATCGCGATTTCTCAAGTTCAGTCGAAATAAAACTGCTGCAACCTATTTCTTTGATATTTGCTTGGCGAAATTGCTTGATTTTCATCATACATTTCACACAATTATACACCACATTCCTTGTTTCAGTTTTACAGAGTTTAATATTTTTTTTTTAGATCGTTCATTCATTCATTCATTCATTCATTCATTCATTCATTCATATAACGTTAGTAGGCTAGGCTAGCGTCGTTATGGCCATCACTTTGATTCAGGAAGACTGAGGTCAGAACTTCAAGTCCTGTATTCAGATCAGGACTTGCAGGGTAACAGGGGAAAGCTGTGTGATTACTTGGTGTTCCTTAAAGACATGGAGTTGGACAGTGCAATGCCTCAGCTTTACAAACTGTTCTCATTAGTGGCAACAATTGGAGCTACATCTGCAGGTGTAGAAAGGAGCTTCTCCTGTTTAAAGCGACTCAAGTCCTACACCCGAAACACAATGGGCCAAGGCCGTTTAAGCAGCCTAGCTCTGCTGGCCATTGAGAGGACACTGGTCAAGTCACTTGAAAAGACTCCTAGTTGGTACGACATTGTCACAGACCATGTTCTTGAAAAGGAACGTAGGGCAGAATTTACTTTTAAATAAATAGACAATTTTATGATGTAGGCCGAAAATGAGCTTCCCCTCTCTGACAGACCAGTAGCCGCCACTGCACCTGACCTAAAGGCAGTAGTGCGTGCCTTCAGCAGGAGGCGCACCTTCTTGTTCATCCATGGCTTCTGATTTGGGTATGTGATGATCTGTTTCTGGGTAGTAATCCAGAACAGAGGAGGTATAGCAGTCAATGTCTGTGTGAGAGTCACTGGTGGCCTGAGAAGCAAATGTACTCCAGTCTGTGTGTAGAAACCTTTTCTGAAGTGTGAAATCTGCGTCTGCGGGCCACACCTTGATGGTTCTCACTGATGGCTTTACCTGGTTGATGAGGGGTGCATATTTGGGGGTGAGAAACAAAGAAAAGTGATCTGACTGTCCTAGGTGGGGGAGGGGGGTCGCAACGTAAGCTCCAGCCATGTTTGTGTATACATGGTCTAAAGTTTTGTTCCCCTTTGGTGTGACATGAAACATGCTGATGAAATTTTGGAAGAACTGCCTTTAAGTTTGAGTGATTAAAATCTCCCACAACAATAAATGCAGCTTCCGGGTGAACAGTCTGTTGTTTACTGATGGCCGCATAAAGTTCTTTCATAGCGAGCTTAGCATCAGCATCGGGGGGAATGTAAGCAGCAGTAATAATGGTGGAAGTGAACTCCCGCGGTAGATAAAACGGTCTACATTTAACCATGAGAAACTCCAGGTTAGCTGAACAGTGACTCTCGACAATAACAGAGTTCGTGCACCAAGCTTTGTTGACAAAAATGCACAGTCCACCGCCTCTGGTCTTACCGGAGCCATCTAATGTCCGCCCGGTGTGTGTGTCGTCCCGCTAACTCAATAGCGATGTCCGGAATGCCGCTGTGTAGCTATGTTTCTGTGAAAATCATGACATTACAGTTCTGAAGTTTCATGCTGTGTGTGATGCTGAGTCGAATCTCCTCCATTTTGTTCACCAGCGACCGAACATTGGCGAGGAAGATGCTGGGTAAAGAGAGGAGGTGTGGTGTTAGCTTTAGCTTAGCTTTCACTCCACCACGCTTCCCTCGCCTTTGTTTACGATCTCGATACCGCCTGCGAGCACTTCCGCCCAGGGAAGAGTGAGCTGCCTCGGGTGGTCTGGTGATCTCAGGAAGGAGATGAAGGTTGTCCATAAAACTGTCGGGGAGTCGTAAACCAATATCCAAAGGCTCACGTCGGGTGTACAATGTATATGCACAGCTGTTCTGCACGAACAGATTCGATATGAGCAACAGAAATACCGCAAAATTGAAGATTCTGGAGAGACCCTGAGCCTCGCGATGTACTCGCGCCGCCATCTTGGGTGTACCCAAGATAGGGGACATCCCTCTTGCATTAAACACTAAAAGAAATAACCACAACTCAAATAAAATACACAACTCAAAACATAACCCTTCTCTTATAACTACAGAAAAACAGAGCAAACTTAAATCCCATACACAGAGGGATGCACACACACACACACACACACACACACACACACAGAAAACAAGCACCATGAATTAAGCTGGCGACATAAGGCTGGAAAGATGTCATCAATAGAAATAAAAAGCAAAAAATAAAAAAAACAAAGCCCCGGCCAACTGGACTTGTACACAAACAATTCACGCACACTCCTGAGACCGGCCAACCAGGGTACCAAACAGCAACTGACTTAAACCTAAAACAGAAAAACTAAAATTAACAATACATCATATGCTTTATTCAGACACTAAACATTTTCTTAAACACAATTACCAACTGCCCCATTTAATTTTATTAACTTAACCACATTTACCTTCATCGGCTACCAAAAATGGCAACCAATCAGCATTTCAGCCTTTATCCACATCTAAAACATTACAAAAAACACTAAACATTTAAAACCATGGTTACCAACTGCACACTCACTTTTATTTAATTAAAATATTAAATAATTGACCTTCATTGGCAGATATAACAATCAGTTGATGTTCAAGCATTTATCCAGATCTTTTGTAACCTTTTGGATGAGTCGTCACTGTGCTCTTGGGGTAATTTTGGTCAACCGGCCACTCCTGGGAAGGTTCTCCACTGTTCCATGTTTTTGCCATTTGTGAATAATGGCTCCCACTGTGGTTTGAAAACCAACCAGTTATTAGGTTTAGAGGGCAAACACTTTTTCACACAATAAAAACTGCATGTTGTGTTTACTTGTGTTGTCTTTTACAACTATTTAAATTAGTTTGATGATCTCAAACATTAAAGTGTGACAAACATGCAAAAAAAGAACAAATTAAAGGGCAAACACTTTTTCACACAACTGTACACTCACCGGCCACTTTATTAGGTATACCTGTCCAACTGCTTGTTAACGCAAATTTCTTATCAGCCAATCACATGGCAGCAACTTAATGCATTTAGGCATGTAGACATGGTCAGGATGATCTGCTGCAGTTCACAACCGAGCGTCAGAATGGGGAAGAAAGGTGATTTAAGTGACTTTGAACGTGGCATGGTTGTTGGTGCCAGGCGGGCTGGTCTGAGTATTTCAGAAACTGCTGATCTACTGGGATTTTCATGCACAACCATCTCTAGGGTTTACAAAGAATAGTCCGACAAAGAGAAAATATCCAGTGAGCGGCAGTTCTGTGGGCACAAACGCCTTGTTGATGCCAGAGGTCAGAGGAGAATGGCCAGACTGGTTCGAGCTGCTAGAAAGGCAACAGTAACTCAAATAACACTCGTTACAACCGAGGTATGCAGAAGAGCATCTCTGAATGCACAACAAGTCGAACCTTGAGGCAGATGGGCTACAGAAGGAGAAGAACACACCAGGTGCCACTCCTGACAGCTAAGAACAGGAAACTGAGGCTACAATTCACACAGGCTCACTAAAATTGGACAATAGAAGATTGGAAAAACGTTGCCTGGTCTGATGAGTCTCGATTCGCATCATGGATGTGCAGCCGACAAATCTGCCCAAAATGGACCAAAATCTCTGAGGAATGTTTCCAGTACCTTGTCGAATCTATGCCACGAAGGATAAAGGCAGTTCTGAAGGCAAAAGGGGGTCCAACCCGGTACTAGTAAGGTGTACCTAATAAAGTGGCCGGTGAGTGTATATGATATATAAAAATGTTCTTTAGATGTTTAGTATAATGAGAATACAATATGAGTACAATTACAGGACAGAAACAGTGTTCATGAACACTCAGCACATTTTATGATAACATTATGAAAATATTTAGCAAATATGGAAAAAATAACATTCCGAAGTTAGAAGACTTTTTATTTCAATATTCAAGAACAATAACATTGTAATGACATCCCATGAATGTTGTTCTCAAAATTTAAATAACATTTTAAAAACATTTAACAAATACAATCAACAGAAGAATTAATCAGAAGAATGTTCCAAGAACATTGTATTGATAAAGTTTTCTATCAACATTAGGAGAATATTCATCAAGTATAAATAACATCATAAGGACGTTCTGAGAATATTGTTCTAATAACATTTTATATCAACATTAGCAGAACAATTATTAAGCATAAATAACGTCATAAGGGGGTTCCTAGAACATTGTATTGATAATGTTTTCAGTCAACATTAGGAGAACATTCATCAAGTATAAATAACGTTATGAAAATGTTCTATAAACATTGTTTTAAAATTTTTTTTTTTTTTTTTACATTTAGACAACGTTTAAGAAACGTTAGATAATGTTGTGGGAAGGTTCCCTGTTAGCTGGGGAGATGCTCAGACGATTTAAAGAATACTAGTTCAACTGACATTATCTTCAAAGGCGTACACAGTCAAGCATCCAAACTTCAAGGTGTAGAACCCAGGAGAGAGTTTTACTCCACTGAGACACCAGGAATCTCTGCTGTTCAGGTAACGTTGTACTTCCTGTACTAGAGAATCATCATTCAGTTCATTCAGACAGTGGAACAGATTGATGGATTTTCTCTGGAGATGGATTTTCTCTGATCTTCTTCTTGATGTACTCGACTGTTTCCTGTTTGCTGTGAGAGCTACTTCCTGTCTGGGGCAGTAGGTCTCGTAAGAGAGTCTGATTGGACTCCAGTGAGAGACCCAGAAGGAAGCGGAGGAACAGGTCCAGGTGTCCATTCTCACTCTGTAAGGTCTTGTCCACTGCACTCCTCAGGAATGCAGACATGTTTGATTTGGTAAAAGATCTGACAGATTGTTGATTTGTTGTTTTTACTTTTTGTTGATAAATGAGAGAAATGTGTATAATGCAGCCAGAAACTCCTGAACACTCAGATGTACAAAGCTGAACACCTTCCCAGGTGAAGCCCAAACTCCTCTCTGAAGATCTGAGTACACACTCCTGAGTACACTGACACTTCTCTGACATCAATGCCACACTCTCTCAGGTCTTCCTCATAGAAGATCAGGTTTCCTTTCTCCAGC